>NC_081861.1:5545421-5822466 GCF_963259705.1 Myotis daubentonii | reverse complement strand
TACGGGAGCAGTTAGGGGGAAATCAGGCCAACAGGGAGCAGTTTGGGGTGATCAAGCCTACAGTGGAGTAGTTAGGGTCAATCAAACCAGCAGGGAAGCAATTAGGGGGTGATCAGTCCTGCAGGGAAGCAGTTAGGGGCGATCAGGCCAGCAGGGGAGCAGTTAGGAGTGATTAAGCAGGCAAGAGAGCAGTCAGGGGCAATGAGGCAGGCAGTAGAGCAGTTACGGGTGATCAGGCTGGCAATAGAGCAGTAAGGGGCAATCAGGACAGCAGGGTAGCTGTTAAAAGGTGATCAGGCAATCAAGGGAACAGTTACAGGGCGATCAGGCCAGCGGGGGAGCATTACTGGGCAATCAGGCCAGCAGGGAGCTGTTAGGGGGCGATCACACCAGCAGGGGAGCAGTAAGGAGTGATTAAGCAGGCAGGAGAGCAGTCAGGGGCAATCAGTCAGGCAGGGGAGTAGTTAGGGGGTGATCAGGCTAGCAAGGGAGCGGTAAGGTTAAAAGGCCATCAGCGGAGCAGTTTGGAGGTGATCAGGCCAGCAGGGGAGCAATTACGGGGAAATCAGGCCAGCAGGGAGCAGTTAGGGGGCGATCAGGCCAGCAGGGGAGCAGTTAGGAGTGATTAAGCAGGCAGGAGAGCAGTTAGAATGTGATCAGGCCTGCAGGGGAGCAGTGAGGGGGAAATCAGGCCAGCAGGGAACAGTTGGGGGCGATAAGGCCAGCAGAGAGCAAGTATGGTGCGATCAGGCCAGCAGGGGAGCAGTTAGGATTGTTTCAGCAGACAGGAGAACAGTCAGGTGCAATCAGGCAGGCAGTGGAGCAGTTAGGAGGGTGATCAGGCTGGCAAGTGAGAAGTAAGGGGCAATAGGCCAGCAGGAGAGCAGTTAGAAGGTGTTCAGGCCTGCGGGGTAGCAGTTATTTGGAAATCAGACCAGCAGGGAGCAGTTAGGAAGTGATCAGGCAAGCAGGGGAGCAGTTAGGGGCAATCAAGCCAGCAGGGAAGCAGTTAGGGTGTGATCAGGCCTGCAGGGGTGCAGTTAGGAGGTGATCAGGCCAGCAGGGGAGCAGTTAGGGGGAAATCAGGCCCACAGGGAGCAGTTTGGGGGTGATCAAGCCAGCAGTGGAGCAGTTAGGGTCAATCAAGCCAGCAGGGAAGCAGTTAGGGGGTGATCAGGCCTGCAGGGGAGCAGTTAGGGGCAATCAAGCCAGCAGGGAAGCAGTTAGGGTGTGATCAGGCCTGCAGGGGTGCAGTTAGGAGGTGATCAGTCCTGCAGGGGAGCAGTTAGGGGGAAATCAGGTAAACAGGGAGCAGTTTGGGGGTGATCAAGCCAGCAGTGGAGCAGTTAGGGTCAATCAAGCCAGCAGGGAAGCAGTTAGGGGGTGATCAGGCCTGCAGGGGAGCAGTTAGGGGCGATCAGGCTAGCAGGGGAGCAGTTAGGAGTGATTAAGCAGGCAAGAGAGCAGTTAGGGGCAATCAGGCAGGCAGTAGAGCAGTTAGGGGTGATCAGGCTGGCAATAGAGCAGTAAGGCCCAATCCGGACAGCAGGGTAGCTGTTAAGAGGTGATCAGGCAATCAAGGGAACAGTTACAGGGCGATCAGGCCAGCAGGGGAGCATTACTGGGCAATCAGGCCAGCAGGGAGCTGTTACGGGGCGATGAGACCAGCAGGGGAGCAGTAGGAGTGATTAAGCAGGCAGGAGAGCAGTCAGGGGCAATCAGTCAGGCAGGGGAGTAGTTAGGGGGTGATCAGGCTAGCAAGGGAGCGGTAAGGGTAAAAAGGCCATCAGCGGAGCAGTTTGGAGGTGATCAGGCCATCGAGGGAACAGTTAAGGGGCGATCGGGCCATCAGGGGAGCATTAGGGGGCAATTAGGCCAGCAGGGAACAGTTAGGGGGCGATCAGGCCAGCAGGGAAGCAGTAAGGGGTGATTAAGCAGGCAGGAGAGCAGTCAGGAGCAATCATACAGGCAGTGGAGTAGTTAGCGGGAGATCAGGCTAGCAAGGGAGCAGTAAGGGGTAAAAAGGCCATCAGGGGAGCAGTTGGGAGGTGATCAGACCAGCAGGGGAGCAGTTAGGGAGAAATCAGGCATGCAGGGAGCAGTTAGGGGGCGATCAGGCCAGCAGGCGAGCAATTAGGAGTGATTAAGCAGGCAGGAAAGCAGTTAGAATGTGATCACGCCTGCAGGGGAGCAGTTAGGGGGAAATCAGGCCAGCAGGGGAGCAGTTAGGTGTGATTAAGCAGGCAGGAGAGCAGTCAGGGGCAAGCAGGCAGGCAGTGGAGCAGTTAGGAGGGAGATCAGGCTGGCAAGGGAGAAGTAAGGGGCAATCAGCCAGCAGGGGAGCAGTTAGGGGGAAATGAGGCCAGCAGGGAGCAGTTTGGGGGTGATCAAGCCAGCAGTGGGGCAGTTAGGGTCAATCAAGCCAGCAGGGAAGCAATTAGGGGGTGATCAGGCAGGCAGGGCAGCAGTTAGTGGGCAATCAGGCCAGCAGGGAGCAGTTTTGTGCGATAAGGCCAGCAGGGGAGCAGTTAGCAGTGATTAAGCAGCTAAGAGAGCAGTCAGGGGCAATCAGGCGGGCAGTGTAGTTGTTAGGGTGTGATCAAGCTGGCAAGAGAGCAGTAAGGGGCAATCAGGGCAGCAGGGGAGCAGTTAGGAGGTGATCAGGCCATCAAGGGAGCAGTTAAGGGGCGATCAGGCCAGCAGCGGAGCATTAGGGGGCGATCAGGCCAGCAGGGAGCAGTTAGGGGGCAATCAGGCCAGCAGGGGAGCAGTTAGGAGTGATTAAGCAGGCAGGAGAGCAGTTAGAATGTGATCAGGCCTGCAGGGGAGCAGTTAGGGGGAAATCAGGCCAGCAGGGAACAGTTGGGGGTGATCAAGCCTACAGTGGATCAGTTAGGGTCAATCAAGCCAGCAGGGAAGCAGTTAGGGGGTGATCAGGCATGCAGGGGAGCAGTTAGGAGTGATTAAGCAGGCAAGAGAGCAGTCAGGGGCAATCAGGCAGGCAGTAGAGCAGTTAGGGGTGATCAGGCTGGCAATAGAGCAGTAAGGGGCTATCAGGACAGCAGGGTAGCTGTTAAGAGGTGATCAGGCAATCCAGGGAACATTTACAGGGCGATCAGGCCAGCAGGGGAGCATTACAGGGCAATCAGGCCAGCAGGGAGCTGTTAGGGGGCGATCAGACCAGCAGGGGAGCAGTAAGGAGTGATTAAGCAGGCAGGAGAGCAGTCAGGGGCAATCAGTCAGGCAGGGGAGTAGTTAGGGGGTGATCAGGCTAGCAAGGGAGCGGTAAGGGTAAAAAGGCCATCAGTGGAGCAGTTTGGAGGTGATCAGGCCAGCAGGAGAGCAGTTAGGGGGAAATCAGGCCAGCAGGGAGCAGTTAGGAGTGATTAAGCAGGCAGGAGAGCAGTTAGAATGTGATCAGGCCTGCAGGGGAGCAGTTAGGGGATAATCAGGCCAGCAGGGAGCAGTTAGGGGGAACTTAGGCCAGCAGGGAGCAGTTAGGGCGCGATCAGGACAGCAGGGGGGCAGTTGGGAGGTGATCAGGCCAGCAAGGGAGCAGTTAGGGGGCAATCATGCCAGCAGGGAAGCAGTTAGGGTGTGATCAGGCCTGCAGGGGTGCAGTTAGGAGGTGATCAGTCCTGCAAGGGAGCAGTGAGGGTGCGATCAGGCCAGCAGGGGAGCAGTTAGGGGGCGATCAAGCCAGCAGGGACCAGTTATGGGGCGATCAGACCAGCAGGGGAGCAGTTAGGAGTGTTTCAGCAGGCAGGAGAGCTGTCAGGGACAATCAGGCAGGCAGTGGAGCAGTTAAGAGGGAGATCAGGCTGGCAAGGGAGAAGTAAGGGGCAATCAGGCCAGCAGGGGAGCAGTTAGGAGGTGATCAGGCCTGTACGGGAGCAGTTAGGGGGAAATCAGGCCAACAGGGAGCAGTGTGCGGTGATCAAGCCTACAGTGGAGCAGTTAGGGTCAATCAAGCCAGCAGGGAAGCAGTTAGGGGGTGATCAGGCCTGCAGGGGAGCAGTTAGGGGCGATCAGGCTAGCAGGGGAGCAGTTAGGAGTGATTAAGCAGGCAAGAGAGCAGTCAGGGGCAATCAGGCAGGCAGTAGAGCAGTTAGGGGTGATCAGGCTGGCAATAGAGCAGTAAGGCGCAATCAGGACAGCAGGGGAGCAGTTAGGAGGTGATCAGGCCATCAAGGGAGCAGTTAAGGGGCGATCAGGCCAGCAGTGGAGCATTAGGGGGCGATCAGGCCAGCAGGGAGCAGTTAGGGGGCGATCAGACCAGCAGGGGAGCAATAAGGAGTGATTAAGCAGGCAGGAGAGCAGTCAGGGGCAATCAGTCTGGCAGGGGAGTAGTTAGGGGGTGATCAGGCTAGCAAGGGAGCGGTAAGGTTAAAAGGCCATCAGCGGAGCAGTTTGGAGGTGATCAGGCCAGCAGGGGAGCAATTACGGGGAAATCAGGCCAGCAGGGAGCAGTTAGGGGGCGATCAGGCCAGCAGGGGAGCAGTTAGGAGTGATTAAGCAGGCAGGAAAGCAGTTAGAATGTGATCACGCCTGCAGGGGAGCAGTTAGGGGGAAATCAGGCCAGCAGGGGAGCAGTTAGGTGTGATTAAGCAGGCAGGAGAGCAGTCAGGGGCAATCAGGCAGGCAGTGGAGCAGTTAGGAGGGAGATCAGGCTGGCAAGGGAGAAGTAAGGGGCAATCAGCCAGCAGGGGAGCAGTTAGGGGGAAATGAGGCCAGCAGGGAGCAGTTTGGGGGTGATCAAGCCAGCAGTGGGGCAGTTAGGGTCAATCAAGCCAGCAGGGAAGCAATTAGGGGGTGATCAGGCAGGCAGGGCAGCAGTTAGTGGGCAATCAGGCCAGCAGGGAGCAGTTTTGTGCGATAAGGCCAGCAGGGGAGCAGTTAGCAGTGATTAAGCAGCTAAGAGAGCAGTCAGGGGCAATCAGGCGGGCAGTGTAGTTGTTAGGGTGTGATCAAGCTGGCAAGAGAGCAGTAAGGGGCAATCAGGGCAGCAGGGGAGCAGTTAGGAGGTGATCAGGCCATCAAGGGAGCAGTTAAGGGGCGATCAGGCCAGCAGCGGAGCATTAGGGGGCGATCAGGCCAGCAGGGAGCAGTTAGGGGGCAATCAGGCCAGCAGGGGAGCAGTTAGGAGTGATTAAGCAGGCAGGAGAGCAGTTAGAATGTGATCAGGCCTGCAGGGGAGCAGTTAGGGGGAAATCAGGCCAGCAGGGAACAGTTGGGGGTGATCAAGCCTACAGTGGATCAGTTAGGGTCAATCAAGCCAGCAGGGAAGCAGTTAGGGGGTGATCAGGCATGCAGGGGAGCAGTTAGGAGTGATTAAGCAGGCAAGAGAGCAGTCAGGGGCAATCAGGCAGGCAGTAGAGCAGTTAGGGGTGATCAGGCTGGCAATAGAGCAGTAAGGGGCTATCAGGACAGCAGGGTAGCTGTTAAGAGGTGATCAGGCAATCCAGGGAACATTTACAGGGCGATCAGGCCAGCAGGGGAGCATTACAGGGCAATCAGGCCAGCAGGGAGCTGTTAGGGGGCGATCAGACCAGCAGGGGAGCAGTAAGGAGTGATTAAGCAGGCAGGAGAGCAGTCAGGGGCAATCAGTCAGGCAGGGGAGTAGTTAGGGGGTGATCAGGCTAGCAAGGGAGCGGTAAGGGTAAAAAGGCCATCAGTGGAGCAGTTTGGAGGTGATCAGGCCAGCAGGAGAGCAGTTAGGGGGAAATCAGGCCAGCAGGGAGCAGTTAGGAGTGATTAAGCAGGCAGGAGAGCAGTTAGAATGTGATCAGGCCTGCAGGGGAGCAGTTAGGGGATAATCAGGCCAGCAGGGAGCAGTTAGGGGGAACTTAGGCCAGCAGGGAGCAGTTAGGGCGCGATCAGGACAGCAGGGGGGCAGTTGGGAGGTGATCAGGCCAGCAAGGGAGCAGTTAGGGGGCAATCATGCCAGCAGGGAAGCAGTTAGGGTGTGATCAGGCCTGCAGGGGTGCAGTTAGGAGGTGATCAGTCCTGCAAGGGAGCAGTGAGGGTGCGATCAGGCCAGCAGGGGAGCAGTTAGGGGGCGATCAAGCCAGCAGGGACCAGTTATGGGGCGATCAGACCAGCAGGGGAGCAGTTAGGAGTGTTTCAGCAGGCAGGAGAGCTGTCAGGGACAATCAGGCAGGCAGTGGAGCAGTTAAGAGGGAGATCAGGCTGGCAAGGGAGAAGTAAGGGGCAATCAGGCCAGCAGGGGAGCAGTTAGGAGGTGATCAGGCCTGTACGGGAGCAGTTAGGGGGAAATCAGGCCAACAGGGAGCAGTGTGCGGTGATCAAGCCTACAGTGGAGCAGTTAGGGTCAATCAAGCCAGCAGGGAAGCAGTTAGGGGGTGATCAGGCCTGCAGGGGAGCAGTTAGGGGCGATCAGGCTAGCAGGGGAGCAGTTAGGAGTGATTAAGCAGGCAAGAGAGCAGTCAGGGGCAATCAGGCAGGCAGTAGAGCAGTTAGGGGTGATCAGGCTGGCAATAGAGCAGTAAGGCGCAATCAGGACAGCAGGGGAGCAGTTAGGAGGTGATCAGGCCATCAAGGGAGCAGTTAAGGGGCGATCAGGCCAGCAGTGGAGCATTAGGGGGCGATCAGGCCAGCAGGGAGCAGTTAGGGGGCGATCAGACCAGCAGGGGAGCAATAAGGAGTGATTAAGCAGGCAGGAGAGCAGTCAGGGGCAATCAGTCTGGCAGGGGAGTAGTTAGGGGGTGATCAGGCTAGCAAGGGAGCGGTAAGGTTAAAAGGCCATCAGCGGAGCAGTTTGGAGGTGATCAGGCCAGCAGGGGAGCAATTACGGGGAAATCAGGCCAGCAGGGAGCAGTTAGGGGGCGATCAGGCCAGCAGGGGAGCAGTTAGGAGTGATTAAGCAGTCAGGAGAGCAGCTAGAATGTGATCAGGCCTGCAGGGGAGCAGTTTGGGGGAAATCAGGCCAGCAGGGAACAGTTGGGGGCGATAAAGCCAGCAGAGAGCAAGTATGGTGCGATCAGGCCAGCAGGGGAGCAGTTAGGATTGTTTCAGCAGACAGGAGAACAGTCAGGTGCAATCAGGCAGGCAGTGGAGCAGTTAGGAGGGAGATCAGGCTGGCAAGTGAGAAGTAAGGGGCAATAGGCCAGCAGGAGAGCAGTTAGAAGGTGATCAGGCCTGCGGGGTAGCAGTTAGTTGGAAATCAGACCAGCAGGGAGCAGTTAGGAAGTGATCAGGCCAGCAGGGGAGCAGTTAGGGGCAATCAAGCCAGCAGGGAAGCAGTTAGGGTGTGATCAGGCCTGCAGGGGTGCAGTTAGGAGGTGATCAGGCCAGCAGGGGAGCAGTTAGGGGGAAATCAGGCCCACAGGGAGCAGTTTGGGGGTGATCAAGCCAGCAGTGGAGCAGTTAGGGTCAATCAAGCCAGCAGGGAAGCAGTTAGGGTGTGATCAGGCCTGCAGGGGAGCAGTTAGGGGCAATCAAGCCAGCAGGGAAGCAGTTAGGCTGTGATCAGGCCTGCAGGGGTGCAGTTAGGAGGTGATCAGTCCTGCAGGGGAGCAGTTAAGGGGCGATCAGGCCAGCAGGGGAGCATTAGGGGGCAATCAGGCAAGCCTGGAGCAGTGAGGGTGCGATCAGGCCAGCAGGGGAGCAGTTAAGGGAAATCAAGCCAGCAGGGAAGCAGTTAGGGTGTGATCAGGCCTGCAGGGGTGCAGTTAGGAGGTGATCAGTCCTGCAGGGGAGCAGTTAGGGGGAAATCAGGTAAACAGGGAGCAGTTTGGGGGTGATCAAGCTAGCAGTGGAGCAGTTAGGGTCAATCAAGCCAGCAGGGAAGCAGTTAGGGGGTGATCAGGCCTGCAGTGGAGCAGTTAGGGGCGATCAGGCTAGCAGGGGAGCAGTTAGGAGTGATTAGCAGGCAAGAGAGCAGTTAGGGGCAATCAGGCAGGCAGTACAGCAGTTAAGAGGGAGATCAGGCTGGCAAGGGAGAAGTAAGGGGCAATCAGGCCAGCAGGGGAGCCGTTAGGAGGTGATCAGGCCTGTAGGGGAGCAGTTAGGAGGAAATCAGGCCAACAGGGAGCAGTGTGCGGTGATCAAGCCTACAGTGGAGCAGTTAGGGTCAATCAAGCCAGCAGGGAAGCAGTTAGGGGGTGATCAGGCCTGCAGGGGAGCAGTTAGGGGCTATCAGGCTAGCAGGGGAGCAGTTAGGAGTGATTAAGCAGGCAAGAGAGCAGTCAGGGGCAATGAGGCAGGCAGTAGAGCAGTTAGGGGTGATCAGGCTGGCAGTAGAGCAGTAAGGCGCAATCAGGACAGCAGGGTAGCTGTTAAGAGGTGATCAGGCAATCAAGGGAACAGTTACAGGGCGATCAGAACAGCAGGGGAGCATTACAGGGCAATCAGGCCAGCAGGGAGCTGTTAGGGGGCGATCAGACCAGCAGGGGAGCAGTAAGGAATGATTAAGCAGGCAGGAGAGAAGTCAGGGGCAATCAGTCAGGCAGGGAAGTAGTTAGGGGGTGATCAGGCTAGCAAGGGAGCGGTAAGGGTAAAAAGGCCATCAGCGGAGCAGTTTGGAGGTGATCAGGCCAGCAGGGGAGCAGTTAAGGGGCGATCAGGCCAGCAGGGAGCAGTTATGGGGCGATCAGACCCGGAGGGGAGCAGTTAGGAGTGTTTCAGCAGGCAGGAGAGCAGTCAGGGGCAATCAGGCAGGGAGTGGAGCAGTTAAGAGGGAGATCAGGCTGGCAAGGGAGAAGTAAGGGGCAATCAGGCCAGCAGGGGAGCACTTAGGAGGTGATCAGGCCTGTAGGGGAGCAGTTAGGGGGAAATCAGGCCAACACGGAGCAGTTTGGGGGTGATCAAGCCTACAGTGGAGCAGTTAGGGTCAATCAAGCCAGCAGGGAAGCAGTTAGGGGGTGATCAGGCTTGCAGGGGAGCAGTTAGGGGCCATCAGGCCAGCAGGGGAGCAGTTAGGAGTGATTAAGCAGGCAAGAGAGCAGTCAGGGGCAATCAGGCAGGCAGTAGAGCAGTTAGGGGTGATCAGGCTGGCAATAGAGCAGGAAGGGGCTATCAGGACAGGAGGGTAGCTGTTAAAAGGTGGTCAGGCAATCAAGGGAACAGTTACAGGGCGATCAGGCCAGCAGGGGAGCATTACTGGGCAATCAGGCCAGCAGGGAGCTGTTAGGGGGCGATCAGACCAGCAGGGGAGCAGTAAGGAGTGATTAAGCAGGCAGGAGAGCAGTCAGGGGCAATCAGTCAGGCAGGGGAGTAGTTAGGGGGTGATCAGCCTAGCAAGGGAGCGGTAAGGGTAAAAAGGCCATCAGCGGAGCAGTTTGTAGGTGATCAGGCCAGGAAGATAGCAGTTAGGGGGAAATCAGGCCAGCAGGGACCAGTTAGGGGGCGATCAGGCCAGCAGGGGAGCAGTTAGGAGTGTTTCAGCAGGCAGGAGAGCTGTCAGGGACAATCAGGCAGGCAGTGGAGCAGTTAGGAGGGTGATCAGGCTGGCAAGTGAGAAGTAAGGGGCAACCAGGCCAGCAGGAGAGCAGTTAGAAGGTGATCAGGCCTGCGGGGTAGCAGTTAGTTGGAAATCAGACCAGCAGGGAGCAGTTAGGAGGTGATCAGGCCAGCAGGGGAGCATTAGGGGGCAATCAGGCCAGCAGGGGAGCAGTTATGGGGCGATCAGGCCAGCAGGGAGCAGTTATGGGGCGATCAGACCTGCAGGGGAGCAGTTAGGAGTGTTTCAGCAGGCAGGAGAGCTGTCAGGGACAATCAGGCAGGCAGTGGAGCAGTTAAGAGGGAGATCAGGCTGGCAAGGGAGAAGTAAGGGGCAATCAGGCCAGCAGGGGAGAAGTTAGGAGGTGATCAGGCCTGTAGGGGAGCAGTTAGGGGGAAATCAGGCCAACAGGGAGCAGTTTGGGGGTGATCAAGCCTACAGTGGAGCAGTTAGGGTCAATCAAGCCAGCAGGGAAGCAGTTAGGGGGTGATCAGGCATGCAGGGGAGCAGTTAGGGGCGATCAGGCCAGCAGGGGAGCAGTTAGGAGTGATTAAGCAGGCAAGAGACCAGTCAGGGGCAATGAGGCAGGCAGTAGAGCAGTTAGGGGTGATCAGGCTGGCAATAGAGCAGTAAGGGGCAATCAGGACAGCAGGGTAGCTGTTAAGAGGTGATCAGGCAATCAAGGGAACAGTTACAGGGCGATCAGGCCAGCAGGGGAGCATTACTGGGCAATCAAGCCAGCAGGGAGCTGTTAGGGGCGATCAGACCAGCAGGGGAGCAGTAAGGAGTGATTAAGCAGGCAGGAGAGCAGTCAGGGGCAATCAGTCAGGCAGGGGAGTAGTTAGGGGGTGATCAGGCTAGCCAGGGAGCGGTAAGGGTAAAAAGGCCATCAGCGGAGCAGTTTGGAGGTGATTAGGCCAGCAGGGGAGGAGTTAGGGGGAAATCAGGCCAGCAGGGAGCAGTTAGGAGTGATTAAGCAGGCAGGAGAGCAGTTAGAATGTGATCAGGCCTACAGGGGAGCTGTTAGGGGGAAATCAGGCCAGCAGGGAACAGTTGGGGCCGATAAGGCCAGCAGCGAGCAAGTATGGGGCGGTCAGGCCAGCAGGGGAGCTGTTAGGATTGTTTCAGCAGACAGGAGAACAGTCAGGTTCCATCAGGCAGGCAGTGGAGCAGTTAGGAGGGTGATCAGGCTGGCAAGTGATAAGTAACGGGCAATCAGGCCAGCAGGAGAGCAGTTAGAAGGTGATCAGGCCTTTGTGGTAGCAGATAGTTGGAAATCAGACCAGCAGGGAGCAGTTAGGAGGTGATCAGGCCCGCAGGGGAGCAGTTAGGGGCAATCAAGCCAGCAGGGAAGCAGTTAGGGTGTGATCAGTCCTGCAGGGGAGCAGTTAAGGGGTGATCAGGACAGCAGGGGAGCATTAGGGGGCAATCAGGCCAGCCGGGAGCAGTGAGGGTGCGATCAGGCCAGCAGGGGAGCAGTTAGGGGGCGATCAGGCCATCAGGGAGCAGTTATGGGGCGATCAGACCAGCAGGGGAGCATTAGGGGGCAATCAGGCCAGCAGGGGAGCAGTTATGGGGCGATCAGGCCAGTAGGGAGCAGTTATGGGGCGATCAGACCTGCAGGGGAGCAGTTAGGAGTGTTTCAGCAGGCAGGAGAGCTGTCAGGGACAATCAGGCAGGCAGTGGAGCAGTTAATAGGGAGATCAGGCTGGCAAGGGAGAAGTAAGGGGCAATCAGGCCAGCAGGGGAGAAGTTAGGAGGTGATCAGGCCTGTAGGGGAGCAGTTAGGGGGAAATCAGGCCAACAGGGAGCAGTTTGGGGGTGATCAAGCCTACAGTGGAGCAGTTAGGGTCAATCAAGCCAGCACGGAAGCAGTTAGGGGGTGATCAGGCATGCAGGGGAGCAGTTAGGGGCGATCAGGCCAGCAGGGGAGCAGTTAGGAGTGATTAAGCAGGCAAGAGAGCAGTCAGGGGCAATCAGGCAGGCAGTAGAGCAGTTAGGGGTGATCAGGCTGGCAATAGAGCAGTAAGGGGCAATCAGGACAGCAGGGTAGCTGTTAAGAGGTGATCAGGCAATCAAGGGAACAGTTACAGGGCGATCAGGCCAGCAGGGGAGCATTACTGGGCAATCAGGCCAGCAGGGAGCTGTTAGGGGGCGATCAGACCAGCAGGGGAGCAGTAAGGAGTGATTAAGCAGGCAGGAGAGCAGTCAGGGGCAATCAGTCAGGCAGGGGAGTAGTTAGGGGGTGATCAGGCTAGCAAGGGAGCGGTAAGGGTAAAAAGGCCATCAGCGGAGCAGTTTGGAGGTGATCAGTCCAGCAGGGGAGGAGTTAGGGGGAAATCAGGCCAGCAGGGAGCAGTTAGGAGTGATTAAGCAGGCAGGAGAGCAGTTAGAATGTGATCAGGCCTACAGGGGAGCAGTTAGGGGGAAATAAGGCCAGCAGGGAACAGTTGGGGGCGATAAGGCCAGCAGCGAGCAAGTATGGGGTGGTCAGGCCAGCAGGGGAGCTGTTAGGATTGTTTCAGCAGACAGGAGAACAGTCAGGTTCCATCAGGCAGGCAGTGGAGCAGTTAGGAGGGTGATCAGGCTGGCAAGTGATAAGTAACGGGCAATCAGGCCAGCAGGAGAGCAGTTAGAAGGTGATCAGGCCTTTGGGGTAGCAGTTAGTTGGAAATCAGACCAGCAGGGAGCAGTTAGGAGGTGATCAGGCCCGCAGGGGAGCAGTTAGGGGCAATCAAGCCAGCAGGGAAGCAGTTAGGGTGTGATCAGTCCTGCAGGGGAGCAGTTAAGGGGTGATCAGGCCAGCAGGGGAGCATTAGGGGGCAATCAGGCCAGCCGGGAGCAGTGAGGGTGCGATCAGGCCAGCAGGGGAGCAGTTAGGGGGCGATCAGGCCATCAGGGAGCAGTTATGGGGCGATCAGACCAGCAGGGGAGCAGTTAGGAGTGTTTCAGCAGGCAGGAGAGCTGTCAGGGACAATCAGGCAGGCAGTGGAGCAGTTAAGAGGGAGATCAGGCTGGCAAGGGAGAAGTAAGGGGCAATCAGGCCAGCAGGGGAGCAGTTAGGAGGTGATCAGGCCTGTAGGGGAGCAGTTAGGGGGAAATGAGTCCAACAGGGAGCAGTGTGCGGTGATCAAGCCTACAGTGGAGCAGTTAGGGTCAATCAAGCCAGCAGGGAAGCAGTTAGAGGGTGATCAGGCCTGCAGGGGAGCAGTTAGGGGCGATCAGGCCAGCAGGGGAGCAGTTAGGAGTGATTAAGCAGGCAAGAGAGCAGTCAGGGGCAATCAGGCCGGCAGTAGAGCAGTTAGGGGTGATCAGCCTGGCAATAGAGCATTAAGGGGCAATCAGGACAGCAGGGTAGCTGTTAAGAGGTGATCAGGCAATCAAGGGAACAGTTACAGGGCGATCAGGCCAGCAGGGGAGTATTACTGGGCAATCAGGCCAGCAGGGAGCTGTTAGGGGGCGATCAGACCAGCAGGGGAGCAGTAAGGAGTGATCAAGCAGGCAGCAGAGCAGTCCAGGCCAATCACTCAGGCAGTGGAGTTGTTAGGGTGTGATCAGGCTCTCAAGTGAGTAGTTAGGGGCAATCAGGGCCGCAGGGGAGCTGTTAGGAGGTGATCAGGCCATCAAGGGAGCAGTTGAGGAGCGATCGGGCCAGCAGGGGAGCATAAGGGGGCAATCAGGCCAGCAGGGAAGCAGTAAGGAGTGATTAAGCAGGCAGGAGAGCAGTCAGGGGCAATCAGTCAGGCAGTGGAGTGGTTAGGGGGAGATCAGGCTAGCAAGGGAGCAGTAAAGGGTAAAAAGGCCATCAGGGGAGCAGTTTGGAGGTGATCGGACCAGCAGGGCCGGTGTTAGGGGGAAATCAGGCAAGCAGGGAGCAGTTAGGGGGCGATCATGCCAGCAGGCGAGCAATTAGGAGTGATTAAGCAGGCAGGAGAGCAGTCAGGGGCAATCAGGCAGGCAGTAGAGCAGTTAGGGTGTGATCAGGCTGGCAAGAGAGCAGTAAGTGGCAATCAGGCCTGTAGAGGAGCAGTTAGGAGGTGATTAGGCCAGTAAGGGAGGAGTTAGGGGGCGATGAGGCCAGCAGGGGTGCAGATAGGAGGTGTTCAGGCCAGCAAGGGAGGAGTTTGGGGCGATCAGGCCAGCAGGGAGCACGTATGGGGCGATCATGCCAGCAGGGGAGCAGTTAGGTGTGTTTCAACAGGCAGGAGAGCTGTCATGGTTAATCAGGCAGGCAGTGGAGCAATTAGGAGGGATATCAGGCCATCAGGGTAGCTGTTAGGAGGTGATCATGCCATCAAGGGAGCAGTTACTGGGCGATCAGGCCAGCAGGGGAGCATTACGGGGCAATCAGGCCAGCAGGGAGCAGTTAGGGGGCGATCAGACCAGCAGGGGAGCAGTAAGGAGTGATTAAGCAGGCAGGAGAGCAGTCAGGGGCAATCAGTCAGGCAGGGGAGTAGTTAGGGGGTGATCAGGCTAGCAAGGGAGCGGTAAGGGTAAAAAGGCCATCAGGGGAGCAGTTTGGAGGTGATCAGGCCAGCAGGAGATCAGTTAGGGGGAAATCAGGCCATCAGGGAGCAGTTAGGCTGGTGATCAGGCCAGCAGGAGAGCAGTTAGGAGTGATTAAGCAGGCAGGAGAGCAGTTAGAAGGTGATCAGGACTACAGGGGAGCAGTTAGGGGGAAATCAGGCTAATAGGGAGCAGTTAGGGGGCGATCAGGCCAGCAGGGAACAGGTGGGAGGGATAAGGCCAGCAGGGAGCAGGTATGGTGCGATCAGACCAGCAGGGGAGCAGTTAGGAGTGTTTCAGCAGGCAGGAGAGCTGTCAGGGACAATCAGGCAGGCAGTGGAGCAGTTAAGAGGGAGATCAGGCTGGCAAGGGAGAAGTAAGGGGCAATCAGGCCAGCAGGGGAGCAGTTAGGAGGTGATCAGGCCTGTAGGGGAGCAGTTAGGGGGAAATGAGTCCAACAGGGAGCAGTGTGCGGTGATCAAGCCTACAGTGGAGCAGTTAGGGTCAATCAAGCCAGCAGGGAAGCAGTTAGAGGGTGATCAGGCCTGCAGGGGAGCAGTTAGGGGCGATCAGGCCAGCAGGGGAGCAGTTAGGAGTGATTAAGCAGGCAAGAGAGCAGTCAGGGGCAATCAGGCCGGCAGTAGAGCAGTTAGGGGTGATCAGGCTGGCAATAGAGCAGTAAGGGGCAATCAGGACAGCAGGGTAGCTGTTAAGAGGTGATCAGGCAATCAAGGGAACAGTTACAGTGCGATCAGGCCAGCAGGGGAGCATAACTGGGCAATCAGGCCAGCAGGGAGCTGTTAGGGGGCGATCAGACCAGCAGGGGAGCAGTAAGGAGTGATCAAGCAGGCAGCAGAGCAGTCCAGGCCAATCACTCAGGCAGTGGAGTTGTTAGGGTGTGATCAGGCTCTCAAGTGAGTAGTTAGGGGCAATCAGGGCCGCAGGGGAGCTGTTAGGAGGTGATCAGGCCATCAAGGGAGCAGTTGAGGAGCGATCGGGCCAGCAGGGGAGCATAAGGGAGCAATCAGGCCAGCAGGGAAGCAGTAAGGAGTGATTAAGCAGGCAGGAGAGCAGTCAGGGGCAATCAGTCAGGCAGTGGAGTGGTTAGGGGGAGATCAGGCTAGCAAGGGAGCAGTAAAGGGTAAAAAGGCCATCAGGGGAGCAGTTTGGAGGTGATCGGACCAGCAGGGCCGGAGTGAGGGGGAAATCAGGCAAGCAGGGAGCAGTTAGGGGGCGATCATGCCAGCAGGCGAGCAATTAGGAGTGATTAAGCAGGCAGGAGAGCAGTCAGGGGCAATCAGGCAGGCAGTAGAGCAGTTAGGGTGTGATCAGGCTTGCAAGAGAGCAGTAAGTGGCAATCAGGCCTGTAGAGGAGCAGTTAGGAGGTGATTAGGCCAGTAAGGGAGGAGTTAGGGGGCGATGAGGCCAGCAGGGGTGCAGATAGGAGGTGTTCAGGCCAGCAAGGGAGGAGTTTGGGGCGATCAGGCCAGCAGGGAGCACGTATGGGGCGATCATGCCAGCAGGGGAGCAGTTAGGTGTGTTTCAACAGGCAGGAGAGCTGTCATGGTTAATCAGGCAGGCAGTGGAGCAATTAGGAGGGATATCAGGCCATCAGGGTAGCTGTTAGGAGGTGATCATGCCATCAAGGGAGCAGTTACTGGGCGATCAGGCCAGCAGGGGAGCATTACGGGGCAATCAGGCCAGCAGGGAGCAGTTAGGGGGCGATCAGACCAGCAGGGGAGCAGTAAGGAGTGATTAAGCAGGCAGGAGAGCAGTCAGGGGCAATCAGTCAGGCAGGGGAGTAGTTAGGGGGTGATCAGGCTAGCAAGGGAGCGGTAAGGGTAAAAAGGCCATCAGGGGAGCAGTTTGGAGGTGATCAGGCCAGCAGGGGATCAGTTAGGGGGAAATCAGGCCATCAGGGAGCAGTTAGGGGGTGATCAGGCCAGCAGGAGAGCAGTTAGGAGTGATTAAGCAGGCAGGAGAGCAGTTAGAAGGTGATCAGGACTACAGGGGAGCAGTTAGGGGGAAATCAGGCTAATAGGGAGCAGTTAGGGGGCGATCAGGCCAGCAGGGAACAGGTGGGAGGGATCAGGCCAGCAGGGAGCAGGTATGGTGCGATCAGGCCGGCAGGGGAGTAGTTAGGAGTGTTTTAGCAGGCAGGAGACCAGTCAGGGTTAATCAGGCAGGCAGTGGAGCAATTAGGAGGGATATCAGGGTGGCAAGGGAGAAGTAAGGGGCAATCAGGCCAGCAGGGGAGCTGTTAGGAGGTGATCAGTCCGGCAGGGGAGCAGTTAGGGCGAAATCAGGCCAGCAGGGAGCAGTTAGGGGGCGATCAGGCCAGCAGGGGAGAAGTTAGGAGTGATTAAGCAGGCAGGAGAGCAGTCAGGGGCAATCAGTCAGGCCGTGGAATAGTTAGAGGGTGATCAGGCTAGCATGGGAGCAGTAAGGGGTAAAAAGGCCATCAGGGGAGCAGTTTGGAGGTGATCAGGCCAGCAGGAGAGGAGTTAGGGGGGAAATCAGGCCAACAGGGGAGCAGTTAGGAGTGATTAAGCAGGCAGGGAGCAGTTAGAAGGTGATCAGGCCTGCAGGTGAGCAGTTAGGAGTTAATCAGGCCAGCAGGGAACAGTTAGAGGGCGATCAGGACAGCAGGGGAGCAGTTAGGAGGTGATCAGGCCAGCAAGGGAGCAGTTAGGGGGCGATCAGGCCAGCAGGGTGCAGTTAAGGGGCGATCAGACCAGTAGGGGAGCAGTTAGGAGTGTTTCAGCAGGCAGGAGAGCAGTCAGGTGCAATCAGGCAGGCAGTGGAGCAGTTAGGAGGGTGATCAGGCTGGCAAGTGAGAAGTAAGAGGCAATCAGGCCAGCAGGGGAGCAGTTAGGAGGTGATCAGGCCCGCCGGGAGCAGTTAGGGGGCGATCAGGCCAGCAGGGTATCAGTTAGGAGTGATTAAGCAGGCAAGAGAGCAGTCAGGGGCATTCAGGCATGCAGTAGAGCAGTTAGGGGGTGATCAGGCTGGCAAGAGAGCTCTAAGGGGCAATATGACCAGCAGGGTAGGTGTTAGGCGGTGATCAGGCTGGCAAGGGAGCAGTTAGAGGGTGATCAGGATAACAGGGGAGCAGTTAGTGGGCAATCAGGCCAGCAGGCAGCAGTTGCGGGTGATAAGGCCAGCAGGGGAGCAGTTAGGAGTGATTAAGCAGGCAAGAGAGCAGTCACGGGCAATCAGGCCGGCAGTGTAATTGTTAGGGTGTGATCAGGCTGTCAAGAGAGCAGTAAGGGGCAATCAGGGCAGCAGGGGAGCAGTTAGGAGGTGATCAGGCCATCAAGGGAGCAGTTAGGGGGCGATCAGGCCAGCAGGGGAGCAGTAAGGAGTGATTAAGCAGGCAGGAGAGCAGTCAGGGGCAATCAGTCAGGCAGTGGACTAGTTAGGGGGTGATCAGGCAAGCAAGGGAGCTGTAAGTGTAAAAAGGCCATCAGGGGAACAGTTTGGAGGTGATCATGCCAGCAGGGGAGCAATTACGGGGAAATCAGTCCAGCAGGGAGCAGTTAGGGGGCGATCAGGCCAGCAGGGGAGGAGTTAGGAGTGATTAAGCAGGCAGGAGAGCAGTTAGAAGGTGATCAGGCCTACAGGGGAGCAGTTAGGGGGAAATCAGGCCAATAGGGAGCAGTTAGCGGGCGATCAGGCCAGCAGGGAACAGTTGGGGGCGATAATGCCAGGAGGGAACAGGTATGGGGCGATCAGGCCAGCAGGGGAGCAGTTAGGAGTGTTTCAGCAGGCAAGAGAGCAGTCAGGGTTAATCAGGCAGGCAGTGGAGCAATTAGGAGGGATATCAGGCTGGCAAGGGAGAAGTAAGGGGCAATCAGGCCTGTAGAGGAGCAGTTTGGAGGTGATTAGGCCAGTAAGGGAGCAGTTAGGGGGCGATGAGGCCAGCAGGGGTGCAGATAGGAGGTGATCAGGCCAGCAAGGGAGGAGTTTGGGGCGATCAGGCCAGCAGGGCGCAGGTATGGGGCGATCAGGCCAGCAGGGGAGCAGTTACGAGTGTTTCAGCAGGCAAGAGAGCAGTCAGGGTTAATCAGGCAGGCAGTGGAGCAATTAGGAGGGATATCAGGCTGGCAAGGGAGAAGTAAGGGGCAATCAGGCCAGCAGGGGAGCAGTTAGGAGGTGATCAGTCCTGCAGGGGAGCAGTTAGGGGGACATCAGGCCAGCAGGGAGCAGTATGGGGGTCAACAGACCAGCAAGGAGCAGTTAGGGGGCGATCAGGACAGCAGGGGAGAAGTTAGGAGTGATTAAGCAGGCAGGAGAGCATTCAGGGGCAATCAGTCACGCGGTGGAGTAGTTAGGGGATGATCAGGCAAGCATGGGAGCAGTAAGGGGTAAAAAGGCCATCAGGTGAGCAGTTTGGAGGTGATCAGGCCAGCAGGGGAGGAGTTAGGGGGAAATCAGGGCAACAGGGAGAAGTTTGGGGGCGATCAGGCCAGCAGGGGAGCAGTTAGTTGTGATTAGGCAGGCAGGAGAGCAGTTAGAAGGTGATCTCGCCTGCAGGGGAGCAGTTAAGGGGAAATCAGGCCAGCAGGGAGCAGTTATGGGGCGATCAGACCAGCAGGGGAGCAGTTAGGAGTGTTTCAGCAGGCAGGAGAGCAGTCAGGGGCAATCAGGCCAGCAGGGGAGCAGTTAGGAGTGTTTCAGCAGGCGGGAGAGCATTCAAGGGCAATCAGGCCAGCAGGGGAGCAGTTAGGAGGTGATCAGGCCTGTAGGGGAGCAGTTAGGGGGAAATCAGGCCAGCAGGGACTAGTTTGGGGGTTATCAAGCCAACAGTGGAGCTGTTAGGGTCAATCAAGCCAGCCGGGAAGCAGTTAAGGGGTGATCAGGCCTGCAGCGGAGCAGTTAGGGGCGATCAGGCCAGCAGGGGAGCAGTTAGGAGTGATTAAGCAGGCAAGAGAGCAGTCAGGGGCAATCAGGCAGGCAGTAGAGCAGTTAGGGGGTGATCAGGCTGGCAATAGAGCAGTAAGGGGCAATCAGGCCAGCAGGGTAGCTGTTAGGAGGTGATCATGCCATCAAGGGAGCAGTTACTGGGCGATCAGGCCAGCAGGGGAGCATTACGGGGCAATCAGGCCAGCAGGGAGCAGTTAGGGGGCGATCATGCCAGCAGGGGAGCAGTTAGGTGTGTTTCAACAGGCAGGAGAGCTGTCATGGTTAATCAGGCAGGCAGTGGAGCAATTAGGAGGGATATCAGGCCATCAGGGTAGCTGTTAGGAGGTGATCATGCCATCAAGGGAGCAGTTACTGGGCGATCAGGCCAGCAGGGGAGCATTACGGGGCAATCAGGCCAGCAGGGAGCAGTTAGGGGGCGATCAGACCAGCAGGGGAGCAGTAAGGAGTGATTAAGCAGGCAGGAGAGCAGTCAGGGGCAATCAGTCAGGCAGGGGAGTAGTTAGGGGGTGATCAGGCTAGCAAGGGAGCGGTAAGGGTAAAAAGGCCATCAGGGGAGCAGTTTGGAGGTGATCAGGCCAGCAGGGGATCAGTTAGGGGGAAATCAGGCAATCAGGGAGCAGTTAGGGGGTGATCAGGCCAGCAGGAGAGCAGTTAGGAGTGATTAAGCAGGCAGGAGAGCAGTTAGAAGGTGATCAGGACTACAGGGGAGCAGTTAGGGGGAAATCAGGCTAATAGGGAGCAGTTAGGGGGCGATCAGGCCAGCAGGGAACAGGTGGGAGGGATAAGGCCAGCAGGGAGCAGGTATGGTGCGATCAGGCCGGCAGGGGAGTAGTTAGGAGTGTTTCAGCAGGCAGGAGAGCAGTCAGGGTTAATCAGGCAGGCAGTGGAGCAATTAGGAGGGATATCAGGCTGGCAAGGGAGAAGTAAGGGGCAATCAGGCCAGCAGGGGAGCTGTTAGGAGGTGATCAGTCCGGCAGGGGAGCAGTTAGGGCGAAATCAGGCCAGCAGGGAGCAGTTAGGGGGCGATCAGGCCAGCCGGGGAGAAGTTAGGAGTGATTAAGCAGGCAGGAGAGCAGTCAGGGGCAATCAGTCAGGCCGTGGAGTAGTTAGGGGGTGATCAGGCTAGCATGGGAGCAGTAAGGGGTAAAAAGGCCATCATGGGAGCAGTTTGGAGGTGATCAGGCCAGCAGGAGAGGAGTTAGGGGGGAAATCAGGCCAACAGGGGAGCAGTTAGGAGTGATTAAGCAGGCAGGAGAGTAGTTAGAAGGTGATCGGGCCTGCAGGGGATCAGTTGGGGACAATCAGGCCAGCAGGGGAGCAGTTAGGAGTGATTAAGCAGGCAGGAGAGCAGTTAGAAGGTGATCAGGCCTGCAGGTGAGCAGTTAGGGGTTAATCAGGCCAGCAGGGAACAGTTAGAGGGCGATCAGGACAGCAGGGGAGCAGTTAGGAGGTGATCAGGCCAGCAAGGAGCAGTTAGGGGGCGATCAGGCCAGCAGGGAGCAGTTAAGGGGCGATCAGACCAGTAGGGGAGCAGTTAGGAGTGTTTCAGCAGGCAGGAGAGCAGTCAGGTGCAATCAGGCAGGCAGTGGAGCAGTTAGGAGGGTGATCAGGCTGGCAAGTGAGAAGTAAGAGGCAATCAGGCCAGCAGGGGAGCAGTTAGGAGGTGATCAGGCCCGCCGGGAGCAGTTAGGGGGCGATCAGGCCAGCAGGGTATCAGTTAGGAGTGATTAAGCAGGCAAGAGAGCAGTCAGGGGCATTCAGGCATGCAGTAGAGCAGTTAGGGGGTGATCAGGCTGGCAAGAGAGCTCTAAGGGGCAATATGACCAGCAGGGTAGGTGTTAGGCGGTGATCAGGCTGGCAAGGGAGCAGTTAGAGGGTGATCAGGATAACAGGGGAGCAGTTAGTGGGCAATCAGGCCAGCAGGCAGCAGTTGCGGGTGATAAGGCCAGCAGGGGAGCAGTTAGGAGTGATTAAGCAGGCAAGAGAGCAGTCACGGGCAATCAGGCCGGCAGTGTAATTGTTAGGGTGTGATCAGGCTGTCAAGAGAGCAGTAAGGGGCAATCAGGGCAGCAGGGGAGCAGTTAGGAGGTGATCAGGCCATCAAGGGAGCAGTTAGGGGGCGATCAGGCCAGCAGGGGAGCAGTAAGGAGTGATTAAGCAGGCAGGAGAGCAGTCAGGGGCAATCAGTCAGGCAGTGGACTAGTTAGGGGGTGATCAGGCAAGCAAGGGAGCTGTAAGTGTAAAAAGGCCATCAGGGGAACAGTTTGGAGGTGATCATGCCAGCAGGGGAGCAATTACGGGGAAATCAGTCCAGCAGGGAGCAGTTAGGGGGCGATCAGGCCAGCAGGGGAGGAGTTAGGAGTGATTAAGCAGGCAGGAGAGCAGTTAGAAGGTGATCAGGCCTACAGGGGAGCAGTTAGGGGGAAATCAGGTCAATAGGGAGCAGTTAGCGGGCGATCAGGCCAGCAGGGAACAGTTGGGGGCGATAATGCCAGGAGGGAACAGGTATGGGGCGATCAGGCCAGCAGGGGAGCAGTTAGGAGTGTTTCAGCAGGCAAGAGAGCAGTCAGGGTTAATCAGGCAGGCAGTGGAGCAATTAGGAGGGATATCAGGCTGGCAAGGGAGAAGTAAGGGGCAATCAGGCCTGTAGAGGAGCAGTTTGGAGGTGATTAGGCCAGTAAGGGAGCAGTTAGGGGGCGATGAGGCCAGCAGGGGTGCAGATAGGAGGTGATCAGGCCAGCAAGGGAGGAGTTTGGGGCGATCAGGCCAGCAGGGAGCAGGTATGGGGCGATCAGGCCAGCAGGGGAGCAGTTACGAGTGTTTCAGCAGGCAGGAGAGCAGTCAGGGTTAATCAGGCAGGCAGTGGAGCAATTAGGAGGGATATCAGGCTGGCAAGGGAGAAGTAAGGGGCAATCAGGCCAGCAGGGGAGCAGTTAGGAGGTGATCAGTCCTGCAGGGGAGCAGTTAGGGGGACATCAGGCCAGCAGGGAGCAGTATGGGGGTCAACAGACCAGCAAGGAGCAGTTAGGGGGCGATCAGGACAGCAGGGGAGAAGTTAGGAGTGATTAAGCAGGCAGGAGAGCATTCAGGGGCAATCAGTCACGCGGTGGAGTAGTTAGGGGGTGATCAGGCAAGCATGGGAGCAGTAAGGGGTAAAAAGGCCATCAGGTGAGCAGTTTGGAGGTGATCAGGCCAGCAGGGGAGGAGTTAGGGGGAAATCAGGGCAACAGGGAGAAGTTTGGGGGCGATCAGGCCAGCAGGGGAGCAGTTAGTTGTGATTAGGCAGGCAGGAGAGCAGTTAGAAGGTGATCTCGCCTGCAGGGGAGCAGTTAAGGGGAAATCAGGCCAGCAGGGAGCAGTTATGGGGCGATCAGACCAGCAGGGGAGCAGTTAGGAGTGTTTCAGCAGGCAGGAGAGCAGTCAGGGGCAATCAGGCCAGCAGAGGAGCAGTTAGGAGTGTTTCAGCAGGCAGGAGAGCAGTCAAGGGCAATCAGGCCAGCAGGGGAGCAGTTAGGAGGTGATCAGGCCTGTAGGGGAGCAGTTAGGAGGTGATCAGGCCTGTAGGGGAGCAGTTAGGGGGAAATCAGGCCAGCAGGGACTAGTTTGGGGGTGATCAAGCCAACAGTGGAGCAGTTAGGGTCAATCAAGCCAGCAGGGAAGCAGTTAAGGGGTGATCAGGCCTGCAGCGGAGCAGTTAGGGGCGATCAGGCCAGCAGGGGAGCAGTTAGGAGTGATTAAGCAGGCAAGAGAGCAGTCAGGGGCAATCAGGCAGGCAGTAGAGCAGTTAGGGGGTGATCAGGCTGGCAATAGAGCAGTAAGGGGCAATCAGGCCAGCAGGGTAGCTGTTAGGAGGTGATCATGCCATCAAGGGAGCAGTTACTGGGCGATCAGGCCAGCAGGGGAGCATTACGGGGCAATCAGGCCAGCAGGGAGCAGTTAGGGGGCGATCAGACCAGCAGGGGAGCAGTAAGGAGTGATTAAGCAGGCAGGAGAGTAGTCAGGGGCAATCAGTCAGGCAGGGGAGTAGTTAGGGGGTGATCAGGCTAGCAAGGGAGCGGTAAGGGTAAAAAGGCCATCAGGGGAGCAGTTTGGAGGTGATCAGGCCAGCAGGGGAGCAGTTAGAGGGAAATCAGGCCATCAGGGAGCAGTTAGGGGGTGATCAGGCCAGCAGGAGAGCAGTAAGGAGTGATTAAGCAGGCAGGAGAGCAGTCAGGGGCAATCAGTCAGGCAGGGGAGTAGTTAGGGGGTGATCAGGCTAGCAAGGGAGCGGTAAGGGTAAAAAGGCCATCAGGGGAGCAGTTTGGAGGTGATCAGGCCAGCAGGGGAGCAGTTAGGGGGAAATCAGGCCATCAGGGAGCAGTTAGGGGGTGATCAGGCCAGCAGGAGAGCAGTTAGGAGTGATTAAGCAGGCAGGAGAGCAGTTAGAAGGTGATCAGGCCTACAGGGGAGCAGTTAGGGGGAAATCAGGCCAATAGGGAGCAGTTAGGGGGCGATCAGGCCAGCAGGGAACAGGTGCGAGGGATAAGGCCAGCAGGGAGCATGTATGGTGCGATCAGGCCGGCAGGGGAGCAGTTAGGAGTGTTTCAGCAGGCAGGAGAGCAGTCAGGGTTAATCAGGCAGGCAGTGGAACAATTAGGAGGGATATCAGGCTGGCAAGGGAGAAGTAAGGGGCAATCAGGCCAGCAGGGGAGCTGTTAGGAGGTGATCAGTCCGGCAGGGGAGCAGTTAGGGCGAAATCAGGCCAGCAGGGAGCAGTTAGGGGACGATCAGGCCAGCAGGGGAGAAGTTAGGAGTGATTAAGCAGGCAGGAGAGCAGTCAGGGGCAATCAGTCAGGCCGTGGAGTATTTAGGGAGTGATCAGGCTAGCATGGGAGCAGTAAGGGGTAAAAAGGCCATCAGGGGAGCAGTTTGGAGGTGATCAGGCCAGCAGGTGAGGAGTTAGGGGGGAAATCAGGCCAACAGGGGAGCAGTTAGGAGTGATTAAGCAGGCAGGAGAGTAGTTAGAAGGTGATCGGGCCTGCAGGGGATCAGTTAGGGGGCAATCAGGCCAGCAGGGGAGCAGTTAGGAGTGATTAAGCAGGCAGGAGAGCAGTTAGAAGGTGATCAGGCCTGCAGGTGAGCAGTTAGGGGTTAATCAGGCCAGCAGGGAACAGTTAGAGGGCGATCAGGACAGCAGGGGAGCAGTTAGGAGGTGATCAGTCCAGCAGGGAGCAGTTAAGGGGCGATCAGACCAGTAGGGGAGCAGTTAGGAGTGTTTCAGCAGGCAGGAGAGCAGTCAGGTGCAATCAGGCAGGCAGTGGAGCAGTTAGGAGGGTGATCAGGCTGGCAAGTGAGAAGTAAGAGGCAATCAGGCCAGCAGGGGAGTAGTTAGGAGGTGATCAGGCCAGCCGGGAGGAGTTAGGGGGCGATCAGGCCAGCAGGGGAGCAGTTAGGAGTGATTAAGCAGGCAAGAGAGCAGTCAGGGGCATTCAGGCATGCAGTAGATCAGTTAGGGGGTGATCAGGCTGGCAAGAGAGCTGTAAGGGGCAATATGGCCAGCAGGGTAGGTGTTAGGCTGTGATCAGGCTGGCAAGGGAGCAGTTAGAGGGTGATCAGGATAACAGGGGAGCAGATAGTGGGCAATCAGGCCAGCAGGGAGCAGTTGCGGGTGATAAGGCCAGCAGGGGAGCAGTTAGGAGTGATTAAGCAGGCAAGAGAGCAGTCACGGGCAATCAGGCCGGCAGTGTAATTGTTAGGGTGTGATCAGGCTGTCAAGAGAGCAGTAAGGGGCAATCAGGGCAGCAGGGGAGCAGTTAGGAGGTGATCAGGCCATCAAGGGAGCAGTTAGGGGGCGATCAGGCCAGCAGGGGAGCAGTAAGGAGTGATTAAGCAGGCAGGAGAGCAGTCAGGGGCAATCAGTCAGGCAGTGGACTAGTTAGGGGGTGATCAGGCAAGCAAGGGAGCTGTAAGTGTAAAAAGGCCATCAGGGGAGCAGTTTGGAGGTGATCAGGCCAGCAGGGGAGCAATTACGGGGAAATCAGTCCAGCAGGGAGCAGTTTGGGGGCGATCAGGCCAGCAGGGGAGCAGTTAGGAGTGATTAAGCAGGCAGGAGAGCAGTTAGAAGGTGATCAGGCCTACAGGGGAGCAGTTAGGGGGAAATCAGGGCAATAGGGAGCAGTTAGGGGGCGATCAGGCCAACAGGGAACAGTTGGGGGCGATAATGCCAGGAGGGAACAGGTATGGGGCGATCAGGCCAGCAGGGGAGCAGTTAGGAGTGTTTCAGCAGGCAAGAGAGCAGTCAGGGTTAATCAGGCAGGCAGTGGAGCAATTAGGAGGGATATCAGGCTGGCAAGGGAGAAGTAAGGGGCAATCAGGCCTGTAGAGGAGCAGTTAGGAGGTGATTAGGCCAGTAAGGGAGCAGTTAGGGGGCGATGAGGCCAGCAGGGGTGCAGATAGGAGGTGATCAGGCCAGCAAGGGAGGAGTTTGGGGCGATCAGGCCAGCAGGGAGCAGGTATGGGGCGATCATGCCAGCAGGGGAGCAGTTAGGAGTGTTTCAGCAGGCAGGAGAGCAGTCAGGGTTAATCAGGCAGGCAGTGGAGCAATTAGGAGGGATATCAGGCTGGCAAGGGAGAAGTAAGGGGCAATCAGGCCAGCAGGGGAGCAGTTAGGAGGTGATCAGTCCTGCAGGGGAGCAGTTAGGGGGACATCAGGCCAGCAGGGAGCAGTATGGGGGTCAACAGACCAGCAAGGAGCAGTTAGGGGGCGATCAGGCCAGCAGGGGAGAAGTTAGGAGTGATTAAGCAGGCAGGAGAGCATTCAGGGGCAATCAGTCACGCCATGGAGTAGTTAGGGGGTGATCAGGCAAGCATGGGAGCAGTAAGGGGTAAAAAGGCCATCAGGTGAGCAGTTTGGAGGTGATCAGGCCAGCAGGGGAGGAGTTAGGGGGAAATCAGGGCAACAGGGAGAAGTTTGGGGGCGATCAGGCCAGCAGGGGAGCAGTTAGTTGTGATTAGGCAGGCAGGAGAGCAGTTAGAAGGTGATCTCGCCTGCAGGGGAGCAGTTAAGGGGAAATCAGGCCAGCAGGGAGCAGTTAGGGGGCGATCAGGACAGCAGGGGAGTAGTTGGGAGGTGATCAGGCCAGCAAGGGAGCAGTTAGGGGGCGATCAGGCCAGCAGGGAGCAGTTATGGGGCGATCAGACCAGCAGGGGAGCAGTTAGGAGTGTTTCAGCAGGCAGGAGAGCAGTCAGGGGCAATCAGGCCAGCGGGGAGCAGTTAGGAGGTGATCAGGCCTGTAGGGGAGCAGTTAGGGGGAAATCAGGCCAGCAGGGACTAGTTTGGGGGTGATCAAGCCAACAGTGGAGCAGTTAGGGTCAATCAAGCCAGCAGGGAAGCAGTTAGGGTGTGATCAGGCCTGCAGGGGTGCAGTTAGGTGGAAATCCGGCCTGCAGGGAGCAGTTAGGGGGCGATCAGGCCAGCAGGGTATCAGTTAGGAGTGTTTCAGCAGGCAGGAGAGCAGTCAGGGTCAATCAGGCAGGCAGTAGAGCAGTTAGGGTGTGCTCAGGCTGGCAAGAGAGCAGTAAGGGGCAATCAGGCCAGCAGGGTAGGTGTTAGGAGGTGATCAGGCTGGCAAGGGAGCAGTTAGAGGGTAATCAGACCAGCAGGGGAGCAGTTAGTGGGCAATCAGGCCAGCAGGGGAGCAGTTAGGAGTGATTAAGCAGGCAAGAGAGCAGTCAGGGGCAATCAGGCCGGCAGTGTAGTTGTTAGGGTGTGATCAGGCTGTCAAGAGAGCAGTAAGGGGCAATCAGGGCAGCAGGGGAGCAGTAAAGAGTGATTAAGCAGGCAGGAGAGCAGTCAGCGTCAATCAGTCAGGCAGTGGACTAGTTAGGGGGTGATCAGGCTAGCAAGGGAGCCGTATGTGTAAAAAGGCCATCAGGGGAGCAGTTTGGAAATGATCAGGCCAGCAGGGGAGCAATTGGGGGGAAATCGGTACTGCTGAGAGCAATTAGCGGGCGATCAGGCCAGCAGGGGAGCAGTTAGGACTGATTAAGCAGGCAGGAGAGCAGTTAAAAGTTGATCATGCCGACAGGGGAGCAGTTAGGGGGAAATCAGGCCAATAGGGAGCAGTTAGGGGGCGTTCAGGCCAGCAGGGGAGCACTTAGGAGTGATTAAGCAGGCAGGAGAGCAGTCAGGGGCAATCAGGCAGCCAGTAGAGCAGTTAGGGTGTGCCTAGGCTGGCAAGAGAGCAGTAAGGGGAAATCAGGCCAGCAGGGGAGCAGTTAGGAGGTGATTAGGCCAGCAAGGGAGCAGTTAGGGGGCGATCAGGCCAGCAGGGGAGCAGTTAGGAAGTGATCAGGCCAGCAGGGAGCAGTTATGGGGCGATCAGGCCAGCAGGGGAGCAGTTAGGAGTGTTTCAGCAGGCAGGAGAGCAGTCAGGGGCAATCAGGCAGGCAGTGGAGCATGTGTAGGGAGATCAGGATGGCAAGGGAGAAGTAAGGGGCAATCAGGACAACAGGGGCGCAGTTAGGAGGTGATCAGGCCTGCAGGGGAGGAGTTAGTGGGAAATCAGGCCAGCAAGAGCAGTTTGGGGGTGATCAGGCCAGCAGGGGAGCAGTTAGGGGCAATCAAGCCAGCAGGGAAGCAGTTAGGGGGTGATCAGGCCTGCAGGGGAGCAGTTAGGGGGAAATCAGGCCAGCAGCGAGCAGTTAGCGGGTGATCAGGCCAGCAGGGGAGCAGTTAGGAGTGATTAAGCAGGCAAGTGAGCAGTCAGGGGCAATCAGGCAGGCAGTAGAGCAATTAGGGGATGATCAGGCTGGCAAGAGAGGAGTAAGTGGCAATCAGGCCAGCAGGGTAGCTGTTAGGAGGTGATAAGGCTGGTAAGGGAGCAGTTAGAGGGTGATCAGGACAGCAGGGGAGCAGTTAGTGGGCAATCAGGCCATCAGGGAGCCGTTGGGGGCGATAAGGCCAGCCGCGGAGCAGTTAGGAGTGATTAAGCAGGCAGCAGAGCAGTCAGGGGCAATCAGGCAGGCAGTGGTGTTGTTAGGGTGTGATCAAGCTGTCAAGAGATCAGTAAGGGGCAATCAGGGCAGCAGGGGAGCAGTTAGGAGGTGATCAGGCCAGCAAGGGAGCAGTTAGGGGGTAATCACGCCATCAGGCAGCAGTTAGGGGGCAATAAGGCCAGCAGGGGAGCAGTTAGGAGTGATCAATCAGGCAGGAGAGCAGTTAGGGGCGATCAGGTATGCAGGCAGAGGAGTATAAGCAATCAGGCCGGCACGCAGGCTAGCAGTTAGGAACCAGCGGTCCCAGATTGTGAGAGGGATGTCCAACTGCCAATTTAGGCACAATCCTTCAGTTGGACATCCCCCGAGGGGACCCAGATTGGATAGGGTTTCGGCCAGGCTGAGGGATCCTCCCCATGCATGAATTTCATGCACCAGGCCTCTAGTCTATCCTATATAAGAAAAGAGAAACATCCAAATTAACCATCCCTCTGCTATGCTCAAGCCAAGCCCACAAGCCATGTCCACCAGCCAATGAGGAGTGAGTATGCAAATTAACCCAACAAAAATGGCAGGTAATTTGCATACACAGAGCACACGGGGAGAGCTGGCAGCTTGGGGGGACATGGCTCCCTAGGTCGCTCCCTTGGGGGGATGTGGCTCCCTCGGTCACCTGATGGAGAGCAGAGCAGGGGATCCAGAGGCTTGGGGGGATGTGGCTTCCTCGGTCACCAGATGGAGAGCAGAGAATGAGAGCCAGAGGCTTGGGGGGATGTGGCTCTCTCTGTCAGGAAAAACCCAGAGCATGGGGAGCACCAGGAATTCTGGGAATAATTTTGGTGGCAGCCCCTGGACTGGAAGCAGAAGCCCAGAGCATGGGGAGCATCAGGAATGCTGGGAATCATAGTTTTGGTGGCAGATGGAACTTCCTAGATACTAGAGCAAAGTTAGCCTGGAGCAAGTTACTGTTGTGGGTGGGGGATGGAAGGAAAGCAAAGGTGAGAGACATAAGTAAAATCACAGTGTCTAGGAAAAATTAAAGGGAAGATATCCTAAAACTTCCAGGAAATCTCCACCAATGGAGCAAAGAAAAAATAAAATGCCTTTAATATTCTGTGAGCAACAAACCAAACTGGGTTGGGGGGTCTCAGATAATTCGCTCATATGATTGCAAAGATAGACAGAAACTCCCGGATTGGAGAGGGTTCCCCTGAGGGCTCCCAGATTGGAGAGGGTGCAGGTCGGGCTGAGGAACCCCCAACCCCCAGTGCATGAATCTTCGTGCACCAGGCCCCTAGTATATATACAAAAGTCAAGTGACTGAAACGACCAGAATGACTAGTCGCTATGACACGCATTATGGCTGGCCAACTGGCATGATCGGGGGTGGGGCCAGCCGGCCAACCTTCTGCAGCCCCTTCCCCCAGGTGGCCCAGCCCCGATCGACCATGATCAGGGAGGGTCAGCCAGACCCCACCCATGCACGAATTTGTGCACTGCGCCTCTAGGAACATTATAAGAAAGAAGGGCTCTAGATCTCATGGTCCATGTCACCTTGTGCTATCTATTTCATCTTTCCAGATTCCTGTGCTCAGCAGTGGAAGATTTTGTGATTGATATTGTAAAGACCTGGAGTCAGATAAAACAGAACAATGCAACAATAGAGTCTGTGATTTTGAAAGTAAGTTTCCATTCCTTTTGTCTTTCACTCTGTGGAGCCAGGTGCTTCTTATTGGAAATTGTAAAAGAAAAGCAGGGAGGAGCAACTAGTAAGCACCCTGATGGGGAAAAGTCCACCTCATCAAATTCCATCTTTCACCAAATGAAGAGTGGCACTATTCATGCTTATATATGTACCATGTACCTAACTATATGCCAAGCATCTGCCCACATCTAGACACAAGTGTACACCAGTCATGTATGCACACAGTTGTATACCAGAACATGCTTGAAAGTATGTACAAAAATACATACTAGAAATACACCTACATTTGCCACTTTAACAACAGCAACAATAACTAACAATTATAATAGTACTTACTCTATGCCAGGAACTTTTAAGCACTTTTAATTTATTAACTTATATAATCCTCACAATTGTCTTAGAATTAAGACAATTAATTCTTAAGCACAAGGAGGTTAGGTAACTTGCCTCATCACAAACTATTAAGTGATATAGCTGGGAATCAAGCCATAATTATTCAGCATATTCCCAAACATGCACATATACAAAGGCAGACACATCAGGCACCCATGCAGGGACACGTCCACATCCATAGAATCATGCCCGTGAAAATACAAATTCAGAAATATTTATCTTTCCTCAAGTTGGCCATATCATTTTATAGGCCAATATGACATGAGAAAAACTTGGCAAAACATGCACTGGTTTGCGCAGCTCTTCAGAAACAAATGAAATCTGTTTGATCCCCTAACACTTTTCAGTTATCTCATCACATTTACCCAAGTATTTCTTTTCCCAAACTTTCATCTCCCCACAGATAACTTTCTATGCTCAATGTTCCTGGTCAACTACTACCCCTTCCCACCTCTTCCCATACCACCCCAGATCCTCATTCTGTCCTTTCAAGCACTGATCCCTTATAACAATGCTCTGTCTCCTTCCTCCCTATATAGAGCGACTTAATATATGACAAGCTCAATGTCCTGATTGATGTCCTGGCTGAGGAGGCAGCAGTTGAGAAGAGTGCAACAGTATGTGCAGATAGTAGCAAGGCACACGGAAAGCCCTTCGCCCCTCAAATAGACCACATAGCCAAATGCAAGTTGGAGCTGGCCACAAAAGCCAAGAATCTCCAGAAATCCTTGAAACTCATTGTATTCCAAGTTGAACAAGGTAAGGGTCCCAGGGTTGTGGAGATTGAGGTAGGAAAAAAAGAAGGTTCCAGTGAATGGTTTACTGGTTTCCCTCTCTTTAGGTTTTCTACTTGACTCCACTACCAAAATTTGACTAGATTCTGCATTCACATAGCATCCAAAATCAGTCCTCAGACTCTGCTGATTTGAAAAGTGTCAGTCCTTATGATAAGCTACTGCTTTGGCTCCTCCTACCTCCCATGCACTCAACTCTTGCTACTCGTTTATTTTTGGAACTAATGCTCATTATAAACAATTATAGCTGTTCAAAGCTCTGTCAGCTTCCACCACCAGCCATGAATATTTTCCACCCATTCCTGTTTCTGTCCAACCACCAAGCCTGTGACTATTTTAGAAGGAAAATAGTACTTATCTCTTCATGTCTTGCACAGTATCAATTAAGCACAAGGGCCCTGAGAGTGGTCCTGGCAGCTCTGAAATTGATTGACATTTCCCAAACTCATGACCAGTTGCAAGCTTTCAACTCAGTATGAAAACTCTTTCAACTCCTTCAACTTCTTAATTTAACATTTTGGTTCCCAGTTCTTCCCAGAATGCTTCTTTGAAAAATAGATCAGAAGATGGTATAAGACCAAGTGTGTTCTACCTGAGCTATTGAAATTGAGCAGATGTCCATGTAAAAGTCCTTTAACTTTTAGCCATGGTACTTTCTTCTGCCTTGGTACTTTTAAACACAACCTCAGCCAAATTTCCAAGAAAGAAAGGAAATATCCATTCTGCATTGTGAAAGAATTGAACAGTCAGTTTGCCTCTATTTCTGTAGTAGTTTCCAATTAGTGATGATTTTATTACAACCAACCCTCAGCCTGCTCATCAACCCATAAGTCAGATTTAGAAGGGCAGTTTGTGGCTATGGGATAGAAAAAGCCACCCCTACTAGGATAGAGATTGAACCTATGTGCTTTGGCATAGGCTGAGCACCTGAGTTATACACTATACTGGTGAAATGAAGGAGACTTCTCAAATATGGGTGAGACATTTGAGTGAAAAAATGGCATGTTCCTAGAGGCTCATATTTATAGCAAAAGTCATGTGAGTAAATGAATTAACAGAGCTAAGAATAGAGGTAGAAGAGCAGAGGGTTTCCCACCGTGCCCCACCCCCTTCCTACAGCTGCCTCTCAGCTTCTACTCACAATCACATTTACTGGGTGACAGAAAAAGAATGACCAGTAAAACAGAGAACATTGTGGCATGGATATGAAGAGATATGGGGCCAATACTGTAATAAACCTGAGACTACAAAAATATCATGGAGGAGAAATGATGGTCCAAATTAGAGTCTTTGTTGTCTAACCACACACTGACTAGCACAAAGGAAATTATGGAGAAATGCCTGATAAGTGTTACCAATTCTTCCTCCCTCTTCCCTTTTTTTCCCCCCTTTCTTTTCCTTTCCTTTCCTTTCCTTTCCTTTCCTTTCCTTTCCTTTCCTTTCCTTTCCTTTCCTTTCCTTTCCTTTCCTTTCCTTTCCTTTCCTTTCCTTTCCTTTCCTTTCCTTTCCTTTCCTTTCCTTTCCTTTCCCCTCCCCTCCTCCCCTCCCCTCCCCTCTCCTCTCCTCTCCTCTCCTCTCCTCTCCTCTCCTCTCCTCTCCTCTCCTCTCCTCTCCTCTCCTCTCCTCTCCTTTCCTTTCCTTTCCTTTCCTTTCCTTTCCCTTCTCTTCCCTTACCTCCCTCCTTACTTTCATTTTTTTCTCTATAGTTCTGGATGAACAAAGCAGACAGATGATATCGGTCAAGAACTTTACTTCAACTTTTTCCACGGAAGATGACTCAGAAGATATTAGCCAGCCGAGCCCAAGACACCGTAAGAATATTTCTGTTCTTCTTCTCTTATTCTATCCTAGTGGCAGAAAATAAAGATGTGTTTTCATGCATTTTCCTTTAGCCATAATCCTACTCTGCAGTATATACCCCTTCCTCTGTCTCAGAAAACTCACACTATGAGACCCCATGCAAATGTCCACATGTAATGACACTATTAGGTCCTTTGAAAAGGCTGGCCTGATGAAATCCAACATTTGAAACTGTTTTCACTGCTAGCAAGCAAGTAACTCAGCTTCACCGACCTCTCAGTGGAAGCCTCTGTCCATCTAAGATGATCCCTCTTTGGAAAGCAAACCCTGAATGTTATCTCAGAGAAAGTCATTGAGCTTGACCCTACTTCCACAGAGAATATAGTGTGAAATACAAGTGATGACAGGGATTGCTTGTTTGCATCTGACACCGAGGTGATGTCATTTGTGTCTAGGTTCTCGTTGTGGCATTTTGTCTTCTATACCTTCTCTCACAAGTGAAGACCTAGATAACCTTAATTTGGAGCACTTACATTTTACACCTGAAACTATGTAAGTATTTAGCCTTATGACCTTTTTATGGCTTTCTTTTCTCTGGTTAAGAGCATAGCCTAAGAATGACCAGAGTCAAATCTTGACTGTACTTTACTAGTTGTCTGACCTTATGCAACCAATATGAGCCTCAGTTTCCTTACATGTAAAATAGAGGTAATTGTAGAACCTGTTAGATAGGTTTGTTGTATTTATTGAGTTTATATATGCAAAGTACTTGCACTGAGCAGTGCTTGGCACCCATAGTTAAATGCTATATGTGTTAATATTTATTATTGTTATTATTATTATAAACAATAAATGTTAGCTGTTGTTCTTTCAAAGGACTTGTTTTTCCACTGTTGCCTTTAACAGTAAACGATTGAAGGGACTAAAAGAATAAATGGGCATTTAGGGATTAGGCAGTAAATCTAAAGATGTTTGTCTCACTAGCCCTACCAGTTTAGAATATTCCCAGCAGCCAAGTTCTGTCCTATTCACTCATTTTGAGTTACATTAAGAATATCAGTTGAACATCAGTTAGAAAGACTTTAATTTCTGGACTGTAGTTGAGGGAGGCAAATCTCATATGAAAGATGTAGGGTCAGTTAAGTAATGAATTTTTAAAATTACCTATAATTGAGGAGATACACTGTACCCATTTTTACTTTTCCAAATGAATAACACAGTAGCAATTATTGAAGTTTTTTGCAGTTTTCCATTTATTCCTATCTCCAGCCCCACTCCCTTCTACTTCACCATTGGCTTAAGTTCATGGACCTACCTAATGAGTTTTGATCAATGGTGTGCTAGCAAATGTTTAAAACCAGCTTTCTGGGCTGGGGGGAGGGAAACCCTGATTTATTTCCTGGTATAAACCCTCCCACCATAATCTATTTCAAGCTACTGACACAATTCCACTAAAAGCAGAGTTGAGAAGTGATAGGAATAATCAGCTGACATGAACTGGTACAAACAGGCTTCAGCACACCACTGGTTTTGATGTCAACACCTGAGAAGAATGCAGAAGAATAAAAAAAAAAAACTGCCTGACATATATATCCTCTTTTATCAGTCTTTTCTCCCAAATGTGTTGCCACTTTGCTCTTTGGTGTGAACACACCACAAAGGAGTTCAGATATATCTGAAAACAATAGTGCAGGCTTTACTCCCACACATTTTTTATTGTTTTAAAATGTTTTTATTTATTTTAGAGAGAGAGGAAGGGAGAGAAAGATTAATGTGAGAGAGAAACATTGATTGGTTGCCTCCCATATGCACCCCAATTAGGAACCAACCCCACAGCCTGGGTATGTGTCCTGACCCTGAATCAAACCAGCAACCCTTTGGTGCAAGGGACGACATAATCAACTGAGCCACACCAGCCAGGGCTACTCTCATACATTTTTATCTGAGATACTCAAAAGTTCTTTATGGGAATAAACCAATGACTCTATCCCCCTTTATTATATGTGGAAAAATATTGGCCACTCATATCTGAGGGCCTCCAAAGATTACTTCTTTATTATGAGCCCCAAATCCACTGAATCTCCCAACTAGGTGGGTGCCCTCTTTTACATCTAACAATGCTAGTTGTTAACATAATAGGAAAATCTACTCATGCTTCCCAAGAACATTAAGGCTTGTGTCCAGTGTAGAGGAGGCCTTCCCTCAGTGTTTTTTTTATCATGCATATGAAGTCTGCTGCCCAATAATAATGGCACTTCTTTCGTGCACCAATGTCTGCCCTCTTCTTCCCTTTGCCTAATTTCAGATGTTTCAAAGAAAAGTGCGTCATGAACAACTATTTTGGAATTGGACTGGATGCTAAAATTTCTCTGGAGTTCAACACCAGAAGAGATGAACACCCAGGACAATACAAGTAAGGAAAAGAAACTCCCCTTCCTACATGAAGACAGACAATAACCATATATACATATATTGCTACATCCCCTACCTCTCAGACAAGCAACAGAATAAGAGGTCCTTTGGAAGTAAAATCTTAGTCCCAAGATTATCCTAATGGTACTGCTTGCCCCAAATGTTAACCTGGTCTGTGATGACTCTGCATTGGCATCCTGAACTTTGGCTGCCTTCTTAATCTAGACATTTAAGTAACTGTGTAGAGACAGCTAACTGTGTTACTGTTGTTTTAAACAGATTACATTGACTTGATTCAGCAAATTGCTTATCTTTGTTCTGTGAAAACTTGACCAGATCCTAGTAGTGGCTTCAGGTCTGTTTTTTATTAACAAGGATGCAAAGTATTAACTGACTAGTTCTTTGTGTTACTAACCTGGTTCCCTTGGATCTACTTATTTTAGATTATCATTTCTGTTCCATTGATCTATGTGTTTATTCTATACAAATACCACACTATCTTGTTAACTGTAGCTTTATAGTTAGTTTTGAAATTGAGAGATGAAAGTCCTCCAACTTTGTTCTTTTTCAGAACTGTCCTGGTTGTTCTAGATATTTTGCATTTCTATATAATGAAACTATTTTTATAAAGAAACTAAAGTGCCCAAATTACATGTGGTTTAAAACAGAATACAAGTAATTTTGTACTAGCCTTCTTACAAGTCAAAGCTCATGCCCTGTGGTGACTTATTTCTGTGGCTTTACTTTAAAAACAACAACTCATCAACACAGACAACAGTATGGTAGTTACCAGAGGGACAGGCGGTGGGGTGGGGTAGTAAAGGGTAAAGGGGGTCAAATATATGGTGAAGGGAGATTTGATTTTGAGTGGTGGGTACACAATGCAATATGCAGGTGATGTATCATAGAATTGTACACTTGTATTTAATCTTATTAACCAATATCATCCCAATACATTTAATTTAAAAAGAATTGGAGGTCAGAAAAAGAGCTTCACAGATAAGAAAAAGATAAATGAGTTCATCACCACCAAACCAGTATTACATGAAGGTTATTCTTGAAGAAGAAGAAGAAGAAGAAGAAGAAGAAGAAGAAGAAGAAGAAGAAGAAGAAGAAGAAGAAGAAGAAGGAGAAGGAGAAGGAGAAGGAGAAGGAGAAGGAGAAGGAGAAGGAGAAGGAGAAGGAGAAGGAGAAGGAGAAGGAGAAGGAGAAGGAGAAGGAGAAGGAGAAGGAGAAGGAGAAGGAGAAGGAGAAGGAGAAGGAGAAGGAGAAGGAGAAGGAGAAGGAGAAGAAGAAGAAGAAGAAGAAGAAGAAGAAGAAGAAGAAGAAGAAGAAGAAGAAGAAGAAGAAATAAAATATGAACAATAAAATGGCAACACATACATAGCTATCAACAATTGAATCTAAAAATAAAAATAAATGAATAAAGACTCTAATGAACAAAATGAACCAATTAATAAAATAGAACCAGAGGCATAAAAACATGGAACAGACTGAGAAATATCAGAGGGAGGGGGAGCAGGAAGAGATTAAACAAAGGACATACTAGTATGCATATATGCATTACCTATAGACACAGACAATAGGGTATTTAGTGAATGCCTGGGGCGGGTGGGAACTGGGTGGAAGAAGGTAAAGGGGGTAGGTTGGGGAAGGGGAACATCTGTAATACTCTCAACAATAAATTTTTTAAATAAATAGATAAATAAAAACTCACAGTAAACTCTAGCCAACCTTTCTAGTGATTGTAAAGCCCTATGTTTGTTTTGATCAGAGATCCTACAATCAGCAGGTTTCTGTCCTTTCTACCTCCACCCCAAGTCTCCTGATATCTTTGCCTGTCCCATCTTCTGTCCACTGAATCCTCCTCTATAATCTACCTAGTAAATTTAAGTCTAATTCTATAGCACTGAATTAAGTGTTTAATATGCAGATCTCAGAAAAATCCCTCCACTTTGCCAGAAAAAAAATCTGCTTCAAAGAAAAAGTTATGTTTCAAATGAAATTGATTCCAAGCAGCTGAAATCTTGAGCTCCTGGAATGGTACTTGCCAAGGTAGCTAGTGTCTATCAGCCAGCTATACTCAAAGCTTTTTATAAGCATTACTTGCTGAATATTTGCTGTCTCTTCCAAGTCTGAACCAATATTAGAAGCAAGTAAAATGTCAAACTTACTTACCAATGGGATGCTAAAGCTTTTAAGGGGGCCAGGAACCTATTTCAGCAGGTTTGAATAGAGATACCAGTTACACCATCCTAGCATATCCTCTTGTATTCCATTACCATTCAATATGACTCTTCTATATGTGAAGGCACTTGAGGAATAAAATTGTGTCCCCTCTTGCTTTTACTCATCCATTTACCTTTATATTATTCACCCTGTGGCTACCTTTCTCTACTTTATCTCCCTGTAGTAGCCGCCTTAAGAACAAGATGTGGTACGGCCTTTTGGGAAGCAAAGAACTTTTGCAGCGCTCTTATAGGAACCTGGAAGAACGAGTGCACCTGAAGGTTAGTAGAAAATAGGGTACTTTTTCCTGGACATGGAAAAAAAGAAATCTCACTACCTTGGTAATCAACTTTCCCCTATATTCTTGCTTCTCTCTGAGCTTTAACTCTGATCCTCACTCACGACTCATGGGAGGAAGGCATGAAGATAGATTTCCATTTTATGGATGAGAAAATGATAGCATGAAGAGAATACAGAGCCCTTCCACTATCTCTATAATGTTCCTTCACATCCCTATCTTTCAGTGTGATGGAGAAGCTATCTCTTTGCCAAACTTGCAAGGCATCGTAGTGCTCAACATTACCAGCTATGCTGGAGGCATCAACTTCTGGGGAAGCAGCACAGCAACCACTGTAAGTATGAAATAGGGGACAGGGAGGGAGAAATGTTTGGCCCTTCTAAGATATCTCAGAAAGGAGAGTTGGGCTCACTGGAGTAGAAAGAAAGTGGACAATGCGGGGAGAGGAGGTGGGCTGGGAACCTTTATTAGTAGCAGCTGTATAAGCAGCATTTTAAAAGGAAATTAGCATTTCAGAATATAAAAAAAGAATCAACCAAAGACCCCAGGATAAGATCAATTCTTAGGTGTCACCTGGACTTTGAATTTTTCATTCCTCAGGCCTGACAGATCCTAGTAAGGTTACCTAAGCCACGCTCTTTTCTCCAAAGAGGTCTGTCAATAAAATCTCCTGAGAAACTGGCCATGACCATTTTCCTCTGAGCTCACTCAAGAAGGCCATGAGGCCAATGGGACTGGTCTTGCGCATTTATGATGCTAGATTAGACAGAGAGGGAACCAGCTCAGAGCAGTGATCTCAAAGGGAATTAAGAGTTATTATCTCAGTGCCCTTTTCCCAGGTGGGCTCCCTGACCTCATCTTTCCCCCGTTTAATATATAGTTACTCCACTCTTCATGAGCTAGGAAAATTCTCACTAGGAGCCTTCAAAGCATACCTGCTCTGTGATAGACAATGTATGGTTTCTCAAGTGGATATGTGACACAGATCTTCCTCCTCAGGAATATGAGGTTCCTGCAATAGATGATGGGAAGCTGGAGGTAGTGGCAATCTTTGGTTCTGTACAGATGGCAATGTCCCGTATCATCAATCTGCATCATCATCGCATTGCCCAGGTAGGCAGGGGCTGGGTTGGCACCAGAAAGGGACTGAGCTCTGTGGCTACAATCCAGGATATGGAATTGTCCCAGAAATTAACTGGGAATAACTATAAGGGTGGAGGGATGAGGTTATCTGGTGGACAGCAAGGTGCTGGCTAAGGTTGGAGACAAATGTGGTAGGGACTGAAGGAGCAAAAAGCCCATAGATGGCATGTGTTTTATCCCTGAGATAATCTGATTTACATCCTTGCCAGTCCTGCTTCAGATACACATTACAGCCATGACTGTGGTATTATCAGTAGTTGCCTCATTTTTCTGCCCTATTCTCCCTCCTCTTCCCTGGCAGTGCCGTGAGGTGATGATAACCATTGATGGTGAAGAAGGTATCCCAGTGCAGGTGGATGGGGAGGCCTGGGTTCAGAGGCCAGGCCTTATCAAGATTAGATACAAGAACGCTGCCCAGATGCTGACAAGAGATCAGGTAAGAAAGGAAAGGCTTGTCTCGGACTCCTGCATTGTCTCATATACAACTCTTGCTGAGTAGTGAATACTTCCAGTCAAGCAGAATTCCTCAAAGGGCTGTGTGCTTGCCACTTATATCAGAGTCACCTTGGATACTTGCTAGAAATACACATCCCCAGGCCCCACACCAGACCTAATGAATCAGAATGGGGATGGGTAGTTTCTGGGAACTTGCATTTTTAAACAACCCCCCCAAAGACATTCTGATATATACTGACATTTTCAAAGCTCTAAGAGAGTGAGACAAGGAGCTTCCCTCCTATGGTTTTAGACAAAGCTGTCCTCTCTCCACTGCACATAGAGCTAAGACTTTGAGTAGTTACAGAGAAATCTGTTCTTTCAACAAGAGATTCTTCATTAACTATGGTTTTAGGCTCCTCTATGGTTCCTTAAGGTGCTGCACTCACAAGTGTCACCCACTTCCGCTAAGCCATCTAAATCTAGAAAGGAGTCATTATTGATCAGATGTTCGGTGCTTGGAGGCTTTCTTCCATTCTGACCTGAAGACAGTCCATAGAAGCAGCAACAGAGAGGAGAGGGAAAGTATAGTTTATAAACTGCCTACTTTGTGGTAGACAGTTTAGATATATTATCTCTAATTGTAGGTCCTCCCAACAATTCGATAACATAGATACACTTATTCCCATTTTACAGGTGAAGAAAATGAGGACCAAAGTGGTTAAATAACTTGCTAAAGGTCATACAACCAGTAAATGATAGAAAGATCATTCAAAATTAAATCAGATATTTCTGGTTCTATAGTCTATCACAACATATTACTAAGATTTGGCAAAGAAGGGAACATGAAAGATGCTCCACTATCTTATTGATAATGGTGCAACCATATAACAGTGTCTGGGAGGCAGATGTCTATCTGATTGTATCATATTGTCCCAAGACTCACAATAGTAACAACAGCAAAAACTAAAAGTGCCTAGTACATAAGAGACATTGAATAAAATGATGGATATTTGTATAGGTGTGTAGTTGGGTGTGTGGGGGAATGGGGGCCCTCTTTTCCCTTTACCCACAATACCCACAAATTTCAGACTCACAGACAGATCTATCACATGCCCTCTTAGCTAGAGAAATCATTAGGATCTGCCACTGTCTTCATCTCCAGGACTTTGAAAACTCAATGAAAATGTGGGAGTGCAAGCATACTGAAATTCAAGCTGCCTCTCAACCCCAGTTGGACTCCCAGGAATCTCAAGATAGCCTCTCTGATGAGGAGTCTGCCCAGATACAGCACTTAGCCCAGCTTGCAGAAAACCTCATCAGCAGGTAAGTGAAACTAGCCTAGACACAGGGCTGAAAATCCTAAAAGGGGATATAGGAAGAAGCTGATTTGTATCTATTGGCTACTGGGGAGCTTGGTCTCAGAAAGCAGTCTTACCCAAAGCTCTGAAGTTTGACAGGGACCCTGACAATCCAAATAGAAAATGGTCTTTGTGCTCAGCAACATGGACCTCTCCCATTAGACCTAGAGGTGAACTTTTATTTCCTCCTGTTTTCCCAGACCAAACAGGGCTAAGAATGTTTATCCTTTCCCTTAAATATCAGCAGGGCCTTGGAGTTCCTCGAGTCATCTTCCCTCCTGTACTCTGGCCTCCCACTATCCTGAAGCACCTACAACTGAGACAATATAGAAAAAGATGAATACCTAGAGTAGAGACATTTTTGGCATAGATAGCTACCTAAAAAAAAAATAGGAATAATAGGAGGTGCCAATTTGGGTACCCAGGGCTTTCTATTCTTAGCCCAGCCCTCACCAGCACCCCAGGACAGAAGTCCTTCAGAAATACAGACTTATCTATCTGTCCTTGTTTTATTACAGACTTACTAACCTGAGCAAGGTCCACCAGCATGTATCTGTCCTCATGGATTCTGTGAATGCCAGTGCCAAAATCCTGGATGACACCTTTAATGGCCAAGACAGCAGCAATGAGGCAGCGGCAGCTTCCTTTACTCCCATTGAGGTAAGGGGGCAAAGGGCAAACCAAATAGTAAAGGTGATGAAAAGGAAGGAAGGGGATCCTTCCTAGGCTGCATGGAGAAATTGGGCAATGATAGGTCAAGAAATTGATGGATAGAGTAGAAGGGAAGGCAGGTATTCCTTGACTTTTCCAAGTCCAGAGTGGCTACTAGGGGAATCCTATAGCAGATTTCATCATCTGAGACCTACCCCTCTTCTCTGATAGCCACCTACCACACTGACCTTAGGGGGAAAAGGGCAATTAAATGGAGAGAAACTTGGCCTTGGACCTTCTTAATCCCAGGTAACCTGTTAAGGCAGCACCTGTCATTAAAACCTGAGCTCCAGGCTGCCTTGGTTTCCCTCTCAAGGGAGATATCCAGATGAGAATGCTTGAATGCTTGATGTTAAACGTGCCATCCCATAACTTTACCTATTGCCAAAAGATTTATGGGATGCTTTTATTTTAAAAATATTTTATTGATTTCAGAGACGAAGGGAGAGGGAGAGAGAGATGGAAACATCAATGATGAGAGAGATTCATTGATTGGATGCCTCCTACATGCCCCACACTGGGGATCCAACCTGCAACCCAGTCATGTGCCCTGACTGGGAACTGAACTGTGACCTCCTGGTTCATAGGTCAATACTCAATGACTGAGCCACACAAGCTGGCCTATGGGATACTTTTAAAAAGTAATCTTAGTGCTAGGCAAATGATACCAAAGGGCCACATATAGAGCCAGGGTTTTCTAAAATGTTGGTTACCTATATATTTTGGGCCAGTTCCTAGTTGGAGGAAGCTTTGAGTTTCAAGAAGGCAGAAGGTTGGGCCTAACTTCACCTACCATGGGAAAGGTACTAGTAGTTTTATTCCAGTGGCAGCAAGTAGCCTCAAGGTTACTCTCTGGTTTTCATGTTTCCTATTTCCCTATGCCCATAGCACTCAATCGATGTCAAATGCCAAGTTGTACTGTCTCACTTCATAGGATATGCCAATACAACTACGGTAGTTGACAGCTGGTATCAATTCTAATTTGGTCCCAGTGCCCATGCTGTACTAGCTGTATTATATTTTGAATATTACTTTTTTACCTACAGCCACATCCTACTAGCCTGTTCCTCCCTTCCCACAGAGAGGAACAGCTACTAACCAACAACTCCTCTGTCTTTGTCCTTTCCCTTACTTTCTTTTCCATTTTTCTCCTCTCAGACTCTAAGCAGAAATGATGCAGTCGATGTTACATTTAGTCTTAAAGGGCTCTATGATGACACCAAAGCTTTCCTGGAAAAAAACTTGGTGAGTGGAGGGGGTTGGAACAAGGGAGGGCAACGTATCCCATCATGATCTATGCTTGGTTTTAGGGAATTGGAAGACCTGGAGGAGATTTTTAGCCAGGTGCTTAGCTGGCAGTCCCTGCTGTGTTATACTCACCCAGGGTTGTCATTGACTGTATCACTTCATAGGTTATGCTAATCCACTGGGACTACCATATCCTTGAAGAAAAGGCTCCCCCTCTCCTTTGGCAAATGTCTCCTGGGTCCAGGCCCATCAAAGTAGGTTGTTCCCATCATACCTAAAACAGCTTCAGTAGGAAAAGGTGAGCTCTTTCAAGCTGCTCTGTATCTCCCAAGTGTCCATATACCTCTCTCACCATGAAGACAGTATGGAATAGTGGGAAAAGTTGGGAAACTCTAGGTTCAAATTCCAAATCTGCTCCTTACTAACTATACTAGTTTCCATAAGGTTGCTGAAACAGTGTACTAAACTCTGAGTGACATAAAACAACAGAAATGTATTGTCTCACAGTTCCATAGGCTAGAAACCTGAAATCAAAGTGTCAACAGGGCCATATTCTCTCTGAAACCTGTACGGGAATCCTTCCTTGCCTCTTCCTAGCTTCTAGTGACCTGCTAGCAATCTTTGTTGTTCCTTGTCTTGTAGATGCATTACTCCAATCCTCCATCTTCATGTAGTGTTCTCCCTGTGTCTCTCTGTCTTCAAATGGCCATCTTCTTATAAGGATAGCAGTCGTACTGGATCGGGGGCCTACCCTATTGCAGTATGACCTCATCTTAAAAAATGAATTACATCATCAATTACCATATTTCTAAACAAGGTCACATTCTGAGATACTGGAGTTAGAATTCCAACATAACTCTTTTTTGGGGGGGAAGGGAGAACACAATTGAATCCATAACACCAGCTGTGTGAAATAATTTCACCTCTCTGGATCTCAGTTTCCCTATCTACAAAATAGAAATGGTAATCTCTACCTTTCCAGGTAGTTGTGAGGATTAAACCAATTATTGTATAATAGCAGCTTAATAGATGGTAAACTTTATTAGCCTTAGGGAAAATGGACTGAGGCTAAATTTTTGAGCTACAAAAATAGTTGCATGTTTCACAGAAGGCAAAGCCCATAGGCACACATGGTGAGTGTGCTCTGATGAGTCAATTGATCATGACTACCCCACTTTTGGGTTGGCTGTTAGGGCAATGTGGCAGGTGCTGTTTTTGCTTATCATCTAATTATTGTTTATTTGAAGAGGGCCTTCTGAGTTGATATTCCAAGAAGTGCATCCACTTCCCCTTTTCCATTTGCACATCTAATTGGCACACTGCACAGGCAGTGGAATGCCTAAGGCAATCAGGTCAGGTTGACCCAGAATCTGAACCCCAAGCTAGAGTTTTTCAACCTTAGACAATAGCAACAGAAGTACCTTCTATATATTGGCAGAATTCAATGGCCTTGTCAGTTTGGGTAGCAGGAAATATGGGAACTTGGACTTTCATTGCCACTCAAACTTTCTTGAGGCTCATGGCATGACTATTGGTTCCTGCTAGCCAAAAACCCAAATTGAGCACACAGCATATTTAACATAAGGCCTGATAAGAACCCACACACACATACACACATACAAATGAGACCAGGGGTCAGGCAGCAGCTAACTAAGAATGACCAAGTATCTCCAGAAAGGCTATTTCATAGAAGGACTATGGAGATAAGACTTATTTCATTTAGCCCTAGCTAGTTTGGCTCAGTGGACAGAGCATTGGCCTGTGGACCAAAAGGTCCCAGATTTGATTCAGGTCAAGGACACATACCTTGGTTACAGGCTCTTCCATGGTCCAGGCCCTGTTCAGGGTTTGTTCAGGAGGCAACCAATCAATGTGTTCCTCTCACATCAATGTTTCTCTCTGTGTTTCCCTCTCTCTCTTCCACTCTCTCTAAAAATCAATGGGAAAATGTCCTCAGGCAAGGATTAACAAAAAAGACTTATTTCATTTGGGTGTTATTTCTCCCCTTGAAGGAGGATACTACAGAGCTCAGTGTTGGCAGCTGGATGTAGATTTATGATGAAGTAAATACCATCCGGTAACTCTCACTTCCCTTATTTGGCAACCTCATTTGTGCTATGACTAGTTATGTGTTGGGACAGGAACCAAGAAATAAGCACCTAAGTCCTCTAAGTCAGTTTGTACATTTACCTCAGAGAAGAGTCCTGGACAAGTTTTCCGCTGGAGCCAAAAGGGCAGGAAAATAGAGTACAAGACTCAGGCCTACCCACCTACTATTTTTCAGAGCCTGAGTCTCCAGATGCCAAATATGAAGACAATAGGAAGCCATTTTATTCCTTTCCTATTATGATTAGGAATCATTTTCCAAGGCTCGAAATTCCTTTCTTTTCTATACCTTTGGGTTTGACTACCAAAGTGTTGTTGGTAGATATGCCCCTAAGGACTCCCTGCCCCTTCCCTCTTTACTTTGAAGTGATGGTGATTTCTATCTGACACCCATTCTCTCCCATCCCATTGTCATGTGTACACAAATGTCCTATGCATCTGGGCTACTCTGTACTGTCCTAAATCATTAGCTATAAAACAAAATCAAGAGATATTTGTCTTTCTCATATCCCACCCTGAGTGGTCATAACTTCCAGCCTCATCCCTCACTCATTCACCTGCCACTTAGTGACAGTTGGCAAGGTTCCATTTATGGCTGGTGTATCAAGTGGCCACTGAAAGAAGCCACATAAGGGCCAGGTTGAAAATATCAGCATATATCTATACTCCCAGCTCACTATTTACTGGAATATGAACAATATCACCTATGTTGCTGGTCTAGAACTTGGTTTGTCTGAATTGGAGATGGTCCCAGAAGAGTCCATTTTAAGTCTCCCATGGACTGAGTAGAGTTCATTCTGTGGGTGCTGGGGGGTTACTAGGGAATACTTAAGCGGTATTTCCTGAACCTGTGGGACAAGCCATCTGGAACTCATTTCTTACAAGAGTGAATATATAGGGGCTAAAGCACAGCCTGAAGAGACAGGACCTCTTTGCCAGGAAGGAAAATTGAGCCAATCTCTCTCTAGGTCACTCCTTACTTCACAAATCAGCCTTTAAATTACAGTTACTATGTAATAAAGATTCCTCCTAGTATCCAGTTACCCCACATATCCTTTATGAGACTGTGTGGTATAGAGGATAGGCCATAGTGTTAAACTGATCTGGGTAAGTCTAGCCATATTCTGTGGGAGCCTGGCCAGCCCTTTTGCACCTCTGCACTTTTTACCACTTTCTATGCAATCTCCACTTTCCATCCTTGGTTATCAGGGTTTTCTCCAGCTAGTCTTCAGTTGATTTTTCAGGGTTTTTTTTCCTGTATTTTAGTTGTATTTCCAGTTTGGTCCTGGGAAAGTGTCAGTGTAGCCTTCACTTACTCTACTGTCATTTTGGAAGCTAGTCATGTGATTTTGAATGCTAAACTTCTTTGAGTCTGTTTTCTCACATAGAAAACTAGAACAGTATTACTTTGCCAGCTATTGAAAAGTTATTGAAAAGATGAAATGAAATTATGAATGCATGGTTCCTGGAATATAGTATGGGCTCAAAAGTTGGTGGCTGTTATTTATAGAGACCCTTGTCCTGGACCCTAAACTGTAGAGGTATAACTCAATATTAATTGATCCTGGTCAAAGGGCCTTTCTGCTTGCCAAACTGAACATCTCCAGCCCCAAAGGGGGCTTTCATCATTTTTCAGGGTCTCCCTATTGAGAAAGAAAAGAGCTCACTACACTTTTCCATGACTCCACAGCTGAAAATGATGCAAGTTGGCACCCTGTGGTCTCATGGCCACTACCAGCGAATAGCAGTCGAGGAAAGGACAAGAGTCTATGATGCAGGGTGGTAGGCATTGGACACTCACTCTTTTTCCTGTCTTCACTAGTTGAGAAATGCTGAGGATGAGGCCACACTGCAAATCACCCTGGATGCCATGAATGAGGATTTTGAAAAGCTATCTGAGATCAACTGGATGAATTCAGTCCTTTTTCCAGGGGTATGTGACCTGAGGATTGGGAAATAAATGGGAAGAGGGATTATTCCTTGGTGCTCTACCTTCCAGTGTGGACCAAGACAATGACTGATGCAGCAGAGAAAATCTAGTAGTAGCTTTTGGCTTGAGCTTAATGAGTCTCATCTTCCCATCCCCTCATCATAAGTAGACAGGACAAGACAGAAAGCACATTGAAAAATCATATGGCCATGGGAAAGTAACCAGAAAGAACTATTCTGTGGAAGGAGATGATTAGGAAAGAATAAGCAAGTTTGCTTTTTTCTGTGCTATTCTCCTGGTCACAATTCCCCTTTCCTGCTCAGTACATGCTGCCAGGACTGAATTTCATCTGGTACATACCATTTTGACGATACCAGTTGTTTACAGCCAACCTCTGTTCTAAATGGTTGGCTCCCAGATCTTACTGGTAGTTAACGTGTCCAATTATCACCTGTCCCTCCCCATCTTGAAGGATAGTAGGCTTTCCAGTGCCTTCCCCTAGAAGGTGAGTGGCTTAAAAGCAAATCAAGCATGCCACTAGTGGCTACAATATAGTTGTAAGGACATTGTCATTTTTGGACAACTCTGAGTACTTTCCTGAGATTGAAAAATAGTCCCATTTAATAAATCAAATGACCCCAAAATGTCCACCGATTACTAGGTAAATTATTCTCTTTATGGTGTGACATAGTTTTTCTTTAAGTTTCTGCAACATACAAGGGCTCATTTCAAACTGTATGAATCCCTGGTTCCCCTACTCATTATACCTGTTTCTGGTTTCATACACCAATTATATGTATGTTGTAAGCAAGCCACACATATGCATGTTTGGACTTGTGCAGCAATCAGATTATCATTTAAGAGAAAAAGCCACATACAACTTTAGGTTAAAGGATTTAATAACTTTCTCATATATCTTTGCTGATGACTTTGCTGCTTTGAGAGGGGGAAACATGTTGTTATGCAGAAAAGGAAGTCAACTATTGTAGCATGTTATTTCTCTTATTACTCAGTGCAGCTATATCTCACCAAGCTCCCGAACTAAGCAACTGGATTGGACACTGAGAGTAATTAGAAAAACTGTCCATGGTCTAAAGCAGGGGCGGGGAACGTCTGGCCCATGGGCTATATAAGGCCTGAGAAATCATTTGGTCTGGCCCTGCCAAGGCATTAGGAATGAATTAATTAAATGTTTGACCAAATATAGCAGGCCAATTTTTAAGTTGCTAATTTTGTATGGCCTGCAAAGGATGTCATAAATACCCAAATGGCCCTTAGCAGAAAATAGGTTCCCTACTCTGGTCTAAGGTCTCAGTATGTGAGTTGGTGTGGCCTAGGGCATAATCTCTTTTCTGGATTTCAAAATTATCATAAAGATGAAGAAGTAAGGCTCTAAAGAAGGGCAGAGTGATTTGAAAGAAAGCCAGGAAGATGTTTCTCATTCATGTGACAATAATCTTGCTCACCTTAAAACCACAGAAGATTCAGATCCATTTTGGTGGAAAAAGCAGGATGACAGCCAATTATTCATTGGGCTTTCCAAGGCTTTGGCTGAGGGGAAAGGTCTTGTGCCCTTCCTTTAGGTTACTTCTCAAAGACAATTCTGAAGGTCCTGTACATAGCTTAGAGGAGAGAAGGTAAGTAAGAGTCAGAGCAGGAAGAGGATGAGGTCAGGTATATACTTTGATTTTAATGTAAGGATCAAAGGCATACATAATATTGAAGAGAAGAAAATCCCCAAGTTTCTTGGATTGTGTTTGGCTGGACTTTCTGGCAATAAGATCAACCTTGGGATATGTTTTACTAAGACCAGTAGTAAAACAAACACACGTTAGCAGGAGTGAGAGGACTGGGAAGCTAAGCTGGAATTAGAGTCTGAATAATCTAAATAGCAAATAACCCACACTCATAATTAACAGCTATGTGTAGAGAACCTTCTTTGCACTCCAGACATGGAAGTAGGTGGCCTACGAGGCAGGTACTTCCTTATAGCAAGGTATTTACCCAAGGGAATGAGTTGGGGCTTACCAAACTATACGTCTGAAGGAAGGAGTGAGTTTTTCTAATTCATGAAAAGATGCCACATGGGTCAGCAGTTGCCCTAGCAATCTCACCCTACTAATTGTTAGATGCATGACTTCAGGTGACATATTTTACCTCTTTGAGCCTCTGCTTCCTCATTTCTACAATAAGGGTAATAGTAGCTACTTTAAGAGGTTGTTTTGTGGCTTATATGAGAGCATTTATTAAAGTATTTAGCAAGGCGCTTGGCAGAGAATAGGATCTTGATAAAGAAAAGTTGCCTTCCTAGGGCATAGGACTAGAGGTATCTACCACACCTGGATAGATAGCAGATCTGCCTGCTTTCTGCCACCATCCTTGTTCATCATCTTGCCAGGCCTCCAGGAATTATTTCTGAATGTTAGGTAACTAACATTTTGACCTTCATCTTGCTGTGGTTTCCCAGGAAAAATCTTCAGACACTGAGAGTAGAAGCCTCAGATTGAAAGTTAAGTTCCCCAAATCGAGGAAAAAGAAGCTAGAAGAGGAAGACAAGCCTAAATCGGGCCAATGAGTCCAGGGTTTTATTGGTAAGTCTCCCTCACAGGGATAGGGGCCACGAAGACCTCCACATCAGCCCTTGTACCTCCCAGGGAGCTGAATATCCAATTAGAAATGTTCACAGTTATGGTGGTGATGGAGGAGGCTGGCTGAGAGCCAACCTTAGGCAACAGTAAGTGATCTTTTGGGAAAGGTGTGAGCTAGAAAGTGATATGGACACTGGCAGGGGAAGAACCTGAGAAGGAACCTTGCATTGTGATCTCTGTGATGTAGAGAGCTGAAGAGAAAAAATGGTAGGAGGCAGTTACTTTTCTACTTGCCCCATTCCTGTTCTGCGTTGATAAGTATGGCAAAATAACCATACTTAGATCTCTCTCCTAGTCAGCTACAACTACAAGATTTTAGTCCTGTTCCGGAAAACAGTATTATTTGAAATGGGTCGGGGGTATCAGTGCTGGGCATCTACAGGGTCAGGAACAGGTTTCATGACATATCTAAATATTTTTATTCACTATCTATTATAGTAAGTCCCTGTAAATACAAAATTTCGATGTTGCATTATTTGAATTTCAGTTCCATCCCATCTTCAAAATTGAACTTATACATTATTGATATGTCAGTGAGGCTCAAAAGAAGGTTCTCTTAAAGTTGTCAGTTATGCTAATTCTGATGTCAATGTTCTATCCTAAATTTGGGGCCTAGACAACCTGGAAGCTTGAGAGATATAGCAATAGTGGACATAGGGGAAAAGGGATGGAGGGTATCAGTTTGTTTCATTTTTAGGAAATGAGAGTTTGCCCAAATGCCAAGAGAGAATCTCCCGGACCAAGCTGTGTTTTCTCAAGTTTGGTCCAAGGTGTTTGATTTCCTAAGAATCTGCCTGTTGGGAGATAATGGTATTTAAGAGTCTTTCTGAAGTTCCATGGATTTTTCACGTTCTGAGAATTCATCCCACTTGTGTTTGGCTTACATAGTGTCAGCTGGGTTTTTTGTTGGTTTGTTTTTTATTTTATTGATGGTTCAGAGATGGTGGGTACAATAGAAATAAACCAGTCTATCTTCTTTGCTCTTTTTGTGATCCACACATTTGCACATCTGGCAATGTGCTAACCTCATTATTTCTATATTTGTTTGTTTCTGAAGGAAATTTATGGCATCGCAGAAATCGTGAAGATGAAGCAAAAAATGATGAACCCCCAACATCATCAAGATCTCAACTGTAGCCTTTGAAAGCTGGAAGGAGAACTCACAACGTTTAGAATTCTACTATAAAAACTCTGAAAACCTCAATATAGGCTAGACTAAATTATTTTAGAACCAACATGAGCACCACCAAGAAAGATCCTCCAATTCCTTATACTAATACACTTTTCCTGGACTCAATCAGGTCTCCTTAGAGGTTTACATCATTTCATTGGCCAAAGATTCCTATTCTGAGTTGTCTTATTCAGTTCTCCTTCTCTTTGTGCACATTGAGCAACTACAGTATTTAATTGGGATAAGTTCTTTATGAATGGCCTGGGGTCTACAAAGAATTCAAGGTAGTTCACCTCTTCAGGGAGTTTGTGAATGGTTTTCTCTGACTATCAGAGAAACTGTTGATTCTGGGAATAAATGAAAGAAATACTCTCAGGGAGATGAGGAGAGGGGTCAGGGTAGCCAGGCTTGGCTGTGTTTCTTCCCCAGTCCTCCCTGTTGCAACTTCAGGAGGTCTCTTCTAGTTGGTTTATTAAGATGACAATGAGGTCCTGGGAGCATGTCCATTTGCCTATTACAATGATCATGTGAAATCTTTCCTTGTAAATGTAGTGACTGCTCTCTGCAATTTTTTTTGTTTTTTCCATGTGTGCATGTATGTCTTTGCACATGTACAGGTGGTGCTTTGGCGGCTGTGTGGGCCCATTGGTTGGAATTCACCCCTATGGCAACCATATAGGCTCTCTTCCTACTACCTTGATCCTAGCCTGCTTGCTTCTATGGAGTGTTTGCCTGCATTCTTGCTGGATTTTTTAACTCAATGTTTTGCCGCTGTACTGCAGTATAGATTATGTATAGAGACCTATAGATGTATATATTATATATTATATATATATTTTAAGAGCTGAGAATACAACTCGACCTCTAAGTGACCCTATAATTTATTGTGCTAACCCAGGAATCCCTCCCCACCCTAATCCCATCACCCACCCCCATTACCCTACACAAACGCACACGTACACACACACACATACCTCTACCAACTGCCCGACTTCTTGGTGGAACTTCCAATCTTTTGGTGCATTTTCAGCGTCTTTGAAGTGGCTGGGACATACTTATAGCCCAGCTGATTCTGACGCTTCTTTAAAATTCTGAGCCAGGCCAGGAACAGGAGAACAAAACACCAATGCCCTAGAGAAGGGGGCTAAGCTGGCATGCTGCCTTTTTTCTCCGTTTGTCCTGGACTCTACATCAGCAACTGCCCCAACCTGTTCTCTCCCCTTCCCCAGTAAAAAGACCTGTTTGGAGCAACCAGGCCTTGAGCTCTGTGACTTAGATGCCTGAGTTAGGGACTGCCTGACAATCCAGTAAGAGCCTAGGCCCTTCCTCACAAGCTCCATCTGGGCCTACATCTGCTGGACAAGCTGTTGGGTGAGTCCCCAAATCACCTTTGAATTTCCTATCTTGCTCTTTCCCTTGAGTACAGAGGGGCATTCAGAGTAACCAAAAAGAACATGGGCCCGGGAAAATGGAGGCTAATACCCTCTGTTTTTCCAATGGTTCTTCCAAATTTCTTATGGAAACAAAGTGTGCCAAGATTGCTCCCAATCCCAATTTGCATTTTTTTTCAATGCCCACTCCCAGTCAGACAAACCTAATCAAACTCCAGTGTCCAGAGAAGTTCTCTCTTTTTGGCCTTGTTTCCCCCGCCCCACCCTCAACTCACACCTTTAAGTAAGTGTCTCTTCCCACTGATCAAAAGAAAGCCAGAAAACTGGCCTCTCCCTACTTCTCAAACAAACTTAGTGTGCTCAATCACCTGACTCCATCCAGGCTGGTTCATCAAGGTGCACAATCCAGACTCCAACCACTGGTTCTCAGCTCTGGAATTCCACCAGCCTAGCCCACTTAAACCAGCCGCCTGTATTTTACCTCTACAGGGGTGAGGAGAAAAATACTAACAAGGGGATAGTCCCCAAATGTCTGATTGCTGTGCCAAACAAATTAAGAAGTTCTAGCTCTACAACTTTAGAACGTTAATGAAAAAGATAAAACATGGAAAACTTATTTAAGCATCAGCATATGTTAACTTACTGTACATATTTCAGTGGGGGTATGTGCTGTTGCTGTATCTTTGGCTTTCTCTGCTTCATTCTTTCTTCCCAGGAAGAAGTATTAGATCAAATCAGACAAGATTGAGCGTGTTCAGGGTGGTATGGCCATAGACATGTATTAAATGAAATCAGGAAGGTCACCATTGCAGCCTGACTTGGCTTCTCTATGGCTGCACATATTAACATCTGCACACTTACTCCCAGAGTTGGGAACCAAGTTGCATTTTTCTCAGAAGGACCTTTTCCAAAATGGGAATTTTCCAAATGAGCAAATTTAAGGAAGAAGAAGAAGAAGTCCTAGAAGAGGGTAGCCTTATCTTGGCAGTGCCTAATCATGGCTCTGTCTTCTAATTCTTTTTATCACTGATAATAGTAAACTATAATAAGACTCCATCTCTTGTTTTTACTTTGCTGACTTATAATATGTCTTTGTACACTGTAGTGCTATTGTTGCTTTGTTGTACCATCTGGGTTCCCTTTCACCCACTCTGAGCCAGAATGATATTGAACAAAACCACTTGGATTTGAGGCTTGAGTCAATTCATGGAGAATAACTGATAGGTGATTAGGCCCAGGAGCAGGTGTGGTTTGCTAAATTGCTTGGTTATCTCCTAAATTGCTTAGTTACCAGTTGCTTCCCCAAAAGGAAGACAGCTTGCTAAGCACCTGTTCTTGCATGTACTAGCTTGCAAACAAAGCAAGGAATGGTAATCTCTTTCTCCAGGGAAATGGCTTAGCCTCTGGATGCCTAAGTTCCTTTCAGGACTTCAGTATTAACTACTTTCAGTAATATAATTGCTCGAGTGGTGGGACCAGACACCAAGTACCCATCTTAATTATGTTCAGAGATGCCATTAAGAGCCAGTGTTCTGGGGTTTGCTTGCATTTTTGGTAGCACTTTCTGAGGGATTGAGTGGGCAATTCCTGGATAGAACAGTGGGGAAGGAGAACACCAAGAGACTTGGACTGCCACCAATTGCTTCTGGTGTCAATACTACAGGTCAGCCCTCTCTCCAGAAAGGGCCTGTACTGTGTCCAAAAGGGCAGGAGAAGAATAAGAAAGATTTTCAATTTAATAAATTATGTTAAAGATTGATTAGAAGACAGTTGGGGTCAACACAATCTTCCCTCGGGACACAAGTGGAATAGTTTTAGTTTCGTAAAAGACAGAAATGAATACCAAAGCAAACAAACCCATTAGCATCATTCCATCCTGTAAAGGACCTCAACTGGCAATATGGCTTGTGGAATTGTATCTGTATCTTTGTCTGCTAATCTGTAATCCATGCTGTTCTGTTCCATTATTTTTCTTTTTTTTTCAAAGGCCCCTGCAAATCAGCAGGGCCAGGGGCTGGATGGGGAGGAGACGGGTAAAAGCAGAAAGAAAAGGTCCATAAAGTGAGCCTGTTCCTCCTCACCCAAATAATGGAACACCAGTTTTCAAAGTTAGTAGTTTTGCTTCTTAAAATATTTTAATAAATGGATAAACATAATCATACCAGTGGCTCATCATTTACTTCAGGATGGGGGGAAATGAATGGCAGTGGTAATGGTGGATGAGCTTGGGTGGTATCCAACCTCTAAACAAGCCACGTGCATGTAAGGATGGCAGGTCAGGAAGGACAGTAGCAACACAAGCCAAGGATCTCCATCAGGGTGATCATAACATTAAAAGGGATGCCACAAAAAGTTCTAAAACAGCTGCAACTTGGGACAATTCTGTGGGAAAATACCTGCCACTGTAATTGTTTTAAAAGCCAATTCTCTGCAAGACCCAGAATTCAATGAAATAAACTGTAAAGGGAAAGTAACATACAGAAATACAGTCCTGACTGCTAAATAGATGCATAAATGCAAAATGCACACTAAAGAACTTTTGGCATTACAATCTGCCCACCTCACACATACATTACATACTCCTCACCCCTCCAGAAGGGTTTGAGGTTGGAAAGAGTAGTCTGTTCAGATGCAAAATTGGTGAGGCCTGGGATCAAAGTTGGTTCAATTGCTGTCCCACTAACAGAGACCCTTGTCACATTTAATAGGTGGGCAAACTAGGCTATACTAGACCAGAATTCCACAAAATGCTACACCCGGGTAAGAAGTTGGATCTTCTAAATCCTTGACTTACCAATACCAAAACTATCTCTTACTTAGAGATGAAACAGATGTGATCTTCAGGACCATATTTCAGTCTACCCCCATAAAAACTATATTCTTAGTCTTTCTGATGAAAAGAGCCCTGTTTCTGAGGAGCTATCACTACGTTAAGAAATTTATAATACATCCTGTAGGCTAGGGGAGTACCATCTGAATTGAATTTAAGTCTGCTTTTTAAATCATGGTATAATAAAATTGCCTTTTTTCTTTTGGTGTAAATGTCAACGAATTCTAACACATGTAGATATTCTAGTAACCACCACCACTATCCAGGATACAGAATAATTTTCACTGCCCCATAAATCTCCTTCACATCATCCCTTTATAGCCACATCTTAACTCTACCTCTAACACTGACCTATTTTCCATCATAATAGGTTTTTTTTCTTTCAAGAATGTCATAGATTTAAAAGGGAACTTACTGTATGGGAAAGCATATTTGCCCATAATCCATTTAATAAGGGTTTAATTTCCAAAACATACAAAGAATTCATACAACTCAACACCATGAAGACCAACGATCCAATCAAAAAATGAGCAAAGGACCTGAATAGACACTTCTCCAAAAAGGACATACAGATGGCCAAGAAACATATAAAAACATGCTCAACTTCATTAATCATCAGAGAAATGCAAATTAAAACCACAAGTGAGATATCACCTCATTCTTGTCAAAATGCCTATCCTATATAATAATAGACAAATATGGTAATTAACCATACCTCCAACACGCTTCCCATTGGCTAATCAGGGCGATATGCAAATTAACTGCCAACCAAGATGGCGGCTGGCAGCCAGGCAGCTGAAGCAAACAGGAGGCTTGCTTGCTCCAGTGAAGGAGGAAGCCAAGGTTCCCCGCATGCCACTGCTGGGCTCTGAGCTTGCAGTATAAGAAACAATGTTGCAAATATAGAAGCTAAACAATCCCCATGCTTTCAGCCAGCCGGCCGAGCTGGAGTTGCAACACAGTTTCAATTATAGAATCCAAACAAACCAGATACCTGCTTTCAGCAGCCGAGGTCTCAGAGTTGGAGCCGAGCCTCAGAGCTAAAGCCAGCTCTCAGTTCCAGTGACAGCCATAGAAGGTAAATAAATCCCAGAATTAAAAAGAAAAAGAAAAAAAGAAGAGGTTGGGAGCGTCAGTCACCTGCCAGCCTGAAAACGGCCCTCAGCCCCTCACCCAGACTGGCCAGGCACCCCAGTGGGGACCCCCACCCTGAAGGGGGTGTGACCAGCTGCAAACAGCCATCATCCCCTCATCCAGGCTGGCCAGGCACCCAAGCGGCAACCCCACCCTGATCCAGGACACCCTTCAGGGCAAACCAGCCGGCCCCCACCTCTGCACCAGGCCTCTATCCTATATAGTAAAAGGGTAATATGCCTCCCAGCACCGGGATCAGCGGAGCTGCGAGGCCTCCCGGCACCAGGATCAGTGGAGCCGCAAGGCCTCCTGGCACTGGGATCAGCAGAGCCTCCCAGCACTGGGATCAGCGGAGCAGCGAGGCCTCCTGGCACTGAGATCAGTGGAGCCGCAAGGCCTCCCGAAACTGGGATCAGCGGAGCAGCGAGGCCTTCCAGCACCGGGATCAGTGGAGCAGCGAGGCCTCCCAGCACCGGGATCAGCGGAGCAGCGAGGCCTCCCAGTACTGGGATCAGCAGAGCAGTGAGGCCTCACTGCCCTGGTGTCAAGCAGAGCCACGAGGCCTCCCAGCACTGGGATCAGCGGAGCCACGAGGCCTCCTGGCCCCTGGAGCAGCGTGACAGGGGGCAGCGCCCCAACCCCCTGATCCGCCCTGCTCTGTGTGTGACGGGGGCAGTGCCCCAACTCCCCTATCGGCCCTACTCTGTGCGTGACAGGGGGAGCTCCCCAACCTCCTGATCGGCCCTGCTCTGTGTGTGACAGGGTATGGAGCCCCAACCCCCCAATGGGCCCTGCTCTGTGCGTGACAGGGGGCAGCACCCCAACCCTCTGATCTGCCCTGCTCTGTTCATGACAGGGGGTGGTGCTGCAAGCTCCCCATCGACCCTGCCTTGAGTGTGACGGGGGGCGGTGCCCCAACTCCCCAATCGGCCCTACCCTGAGCATGACTGGGGGTGGCAACACAACCTCCCGATCCACCCTGCTCTGTGCATGACAGGGAGCGGCACCCCAACTCCCCAATTGGCCCTGCTCTGAGCTCGACCAAGGACTGCACCTAGGGATTGGGCCTGCCCTCTGCCACCCGGAAGTGGGCCTAAGCCAGCAGGTCGTTATCTCCCAAGGGGTCCCAGACTGTGAGAGGGCACAAGTGGGGCTGAGGGACACACCCCTCCCGCCAGTGCACAAATTTTTGTGCACTGGGCCTCTAGTCCTATCTAATAATAGATGAACATGGTAATTAACCGTACCTCCAACACACTTCCCATTGACTAATCAGGGCGATATGCAAATTAACTGCCAACCAAGATGGCGGCCGGCAGCCAGGCAGCTGAAGCAAACAGGAGGCTTGCTTGCTCCATGATGGAGGAAGCCAAGGTTCCCTGCCTGCCGCTGCTGGCCTCTGAGCTGCAGTTTAAGAAACATTGTTGCAATTATAGAAGCTAAACAAACTCCAGAAACCTGCTTTCAGCCGTCAGACCTGAAGCGAGCAGGACCGAAACAATGTTGCAGTTATAGAACCCAAACAAACCCAGATCCCTGCTTTCAGCAGCCGAGGTCTCGGAGCTGGAGCCGAGCCTCAGAGCTAAAGCCGGCTGGCTCTCATCTCCAGTGACAGCCATAGAAGGTAAATAAATTCCAGAATAAAAAAAAAAGAAAAAAGAAGAGGTTGGGAGCGTCAGTCACCTGCCAGCCTGAAAATGGCCCTCAGCCCCTCACCCAGACTGGCCAGGCACCCCAGTGGGGACCCCCACCCTGAAGGGGGTGTGACCAGCTGCAAACAGCCATCATCCCCTCATCCAGGCTGGCCAGGCACCCAAGCGGGACTCCCACCCTGAAGCAACAAGATGGCGGCTAATTTGCATACTGAAGGCGGGCGGCAGCATACTGCTGGGCAGGGGGCAGTGCTTGAGGCTGTCCGCGGTCCCGGGACCCGGATCTGTGACCCTGCCAGGCGGGGGGCAGTGCTTGAGGCTGTCCGCTGTCCCGGGACTGGATCTGTGACCCTGCCGGGTGGGGGGCACCACGGGAGGCTGTCCACGGGACCAAGACACGGATCTGTGACCCTGCCAGGCGAGGGGCACCACTTGAGGCTGTCCGTGCTCCTGGGCCCCAGATCCGTGACCTGGCTGCCGGGGGGCAGCGCTTGAGGCTGTCCGTGTTCTTGGGACCCGGATCTGTGACCCTGCCGGGCGGGGGGCAGTGCTTGAGGCTCTCCACGATCCCAGGACCTGGATCTGTGACCCTGCAGGGCAGGGGGCAGTGCTTGAGGCTGTCCGCGGTCCCGGGACCCGGATCCATAACCCTTCCCGGGGGGGCAGCAGCTCGCACAGGGGCAGATCGGCCAGGGTTGGGCAGGGCAGGATGCCTGGCTTCCGCCCAGCCCCAGTGACTCTGGGCAGGTGAGCAGCACAGAGAGCCTCTGGACAGGGGAGGCAGACCGGCGGAGGGTGGCCTGTACTCCCCACATGGCGGTGGTGACAGCTGTGAGCGCGCCAAGCGGAGCCTGCAGGCTGAGCTGAAGTAGAGCCTGCAGGCCATCAGCGCCCAGGAGTGGCTGCGCAAGATCCGCCTCCTGGCCCAGAAGGTGCAGTATCAAAGGGACAGCCACCGTGGTGGGCCAGACTGACATCCTCCTGGCCACACCACAGGGGTTTGCGGATCTGCAAAGCCAGAGGCCTCCGGTGTGCACATCCCCCCTTGGCGTGCGAACATCCCCCAGGACACTGTCACCCTCCCACGCCTGCAACAGTTGCAAACCAAGGCATGCACAAGTTCCCCCCGCCTCTCCACCGCACTTCCATCAACCCAGCATGCCTAACACCCCCACAGGATGTGCACACATCCCCTCTGATGCGCTCACGTCCTTTGGAGAGTGTCTGGGTGTTCTGGGTGCTGAGGGTGGGCACCTGTGAGATGACAGTGAGAGGGCAAAGTGGTAATGCCTTGTCCCCACGGAGGCCAGTGCAGCTATGAGATCAGCTCTGGGGGGTTAATGCAGGTGCTGAGGTAGGAGCAGGTGCAGATAGACACACCTGGTGTGCACGGGCGGCCCTCGCTGAGGTGCCTTCGGTCAGCATTCAAGTTCAAGAACCCAGAGGCGGAGAGGAATTCCATTCTCTCAGTGAAACAGTGGGATAGTCGGGGCGACTGTAAAGGAGGAATGTGCACTTTGGGTGCCAGCACCCATGAGCGAAGGCTGCCCTTACTGAGCCTTGCTTGCTTGGGGCCTAGCACACTCCTGCCGGACAGCGGGTGACAGGACGTGCTTTTCTGAATTAATGAGAGAAAACGTTGATTCTCCTGCTGCCCACGAAGGTGGAAAGTGAAGTGGGGAGACGTGGGGAGTGAGCGAGGTTCCCTGTCTGGGGGTTCCAAATCTGCTGTTGGTTTCTTTCACCACTGAGTAGAGATATACAGGGTATCCCCCCAAAATGTATACACACTTTGAATACCTACTAATTCCATTGGTTTTAAGCATAAGAAAGAAACAACAATGGAGCTGTTATCTGTTAAAAGTGTGGGCACAAACAGGTAGTTGGACATTCCCTGAGGGGTCTCACATTGGAGAGGGTGAAGGCCAGACTGAGGGGCCCCTTTCCCCCCCATACTCCAGTGCATGAATTTCGTGCACCGGGCTACTAGTCCTAACTAATAAAAGAGTGATATGCAAATTGACCATCACTCCAACACACACGATGGCTGCCCCATGTGGTCAAAGATGGCTGCCACAAGATGGCCAGCAGGGGAGGGCAATTGTGGGCAATCAGGCCAGTAGGGGAGGGCAGTTAAGAGGGACCAGGCCTGAAAGGGAGAGCAGTTGGGGGCAATCAGGCTGGCAGGGGAGGCCAGTTAGGGGGGACCGGGCCAGCAGAGGAGGGCAGTTGAGGGGGACCAAGCCTGCAGGGGAGGGCAGTTAGGGGTGACCAGGCTGGCAGAGGAGGGCAGTTAGGGGGGAACAGTCCAGCAGGAGAGGGCAGTTAGGGGGGACCAGGCCTGCAGGGGAGGGCAGTCAGGGGCAACTGGCCTGGCAAGGGAGGGAAGTTAGGGGTGAGCGGGCCAGTAGGGGAGGGTAGTTTAGGGAGATCAGGCCTGCAGGGGAGAGCAGTTAGGGGCGACCAGGCCTGCAGGGGAGGGCAGTTGGGTGTGACCAGGCCATCAGGGGAGGGCCAAGCAGGCAGTTGGACTTCCCTTGAGGGGTCCCAAATTGGAGAGGGTGCAGGCTGGGCTGAGGGACACACAACTCTCCCCCCCTCCCCCCATGCACGACTTTCGTGCACCAGGCCTCTAGTCATCAATAAATCAACAAACAATCCTAGTGCATTGTTGGTAGGAATGCAGACTGGTGCAGCCACTGTGGAAAACAGTAAAAATTAAAAATGGAACTTCCATTTGACCCAGTGATCCCACTTCTAGGAATACTAGTATATCCTAAGAAACTCAAAACACCAATCAGAAAGAATATATGCACCCCTATGTTCATAGCAGCATTATTTACAATAAAGATCTGAAAATAGTCCCAAGTGCCCATCAGTAGATGAGTGGATAAAAAAGCATTAGTACATTTACACAATGGAATGATATTCAGCTTTAAAAATGAAGGATCTCTTGCCCTTTGAGACAGCATGGAGAGAACTGGAGATGACTATACTAAGCAAAATAAGCCAGTCAGAGAAAGACATGTATCATATGATATCACTTAATGTAGAGTCTAATGAACAAAACAAACTAATGTACAAAATAGATCCAGAGACATGGAAGCATGGAACTGACTGACAAATCTTGAAGAGAAGGGAAAGGGGGAGATGAGAAGAGAGTAATCAAAGAACTTATATGCATATATACATAACCTATGGACACAGACTGGGGTGAGGGTTGAGTGGAAGGGGTCAAAAAGGGAGAAAATGAGAAACATCTGTAATACTGTCAACAATAAAAAAAAAAAGAATGTCATAGAATATGTAACCTTTTGAGACTAGCTCCTTTAACTCAGCCTTTCAGATTTTTTCAAGTTGTCCTGTGAATCAATAATATGTTCCTTTGTATTGTTGAACAGTATTCTGTCCTATGGATCCACCATTCATTTATTCATTCATCCATTGAAGAAATTTTATGAATATAACTTCTATAAACATTCATATACAGATTATTGTATTTACTTCTCTAGGATAATTACTGAGGAGTGGGATTGTTGGTTATGTGATAAATGCAAGTTTAACTTGGTAAGAAACTTCCAAACTGTTTTCCAGAGTGGCTATACCATTTCACATTCAAAGTAGCAATAAATGAGAGTTCCACATGCTCTACATCATCAGCTCTTAGAATCCATTAATTTTTTAAATATATTTTTATTGATTTTAGAGAGAAAGGGAGAGGGAGAAAGAGATGGAAACATCAATGATAAGAATCATTGATCAGCTGCATTCTGCACGCCCCCTATTGGGGATCAAGCCTGCAACCCAGGCATGTGCCCTTGACCGGAATTGAACCCAGGACCCTTTAGTCCTCAGGATGACACTCTATCCACTGAGCCAAACCAGCTAGGGCCAATAATTTTTTATTTTAGCCATTTTAATAGGTGTTTAATGGCATCTCATCACGGAAATTCCCTAACAGCAAATAATGTTCAACATTCATTTATGTGCTTATTTGTCACACTTAAATCCTCTTTGGTGAAGTATCTGTTCAAATTCTTTTCCCTTTTTTGTAATTGTGTTTTTCATTTACTTGTTGAGTTTTCAGAATACTTTATGTACCCTAGATCCAAGTTCTTTGGCAGATACATAGTTTACAAATATCTTCTGAGAGTCTGTAGTTTATCTTTTAATTCTCTTTATATCTTTCAGAGGAAAAGTTTTACACTTTTGTAAAGAACGAGTCATCTTTTTTCTTTTTTTTTTTATTGCTTAAAGTATTACAAAGGGTATTACATATGTATCCATTTTATCCCCCCGCCCTAGACAGTCCCCTAGCCTCCCCTATCCCCCAGTCTCTTATGTCCATTGGTTATGCTTATATGCATGCATACAAGTCCTTTAGTTGATCTCTTAACCCCCTACCTCCTGCCCCCCAACCCTCCCCGGCCTTCCCGCTGCAGTTTGACAATCTGTTTGAGGCAGCTCTGCCTCTGTATCTATTATTGTTCAAAAGTTTATAATGGTCTCTATTGTCCATGAATGAGTGAGATCATGTGGTATTTTTCCTTTATTGACTGGCTTATTTCACTTAGCATAATGCTCTCCAGTTCCATCCATGACGTTGCAAATGGTAAGAGTTCCTTCCTTTTTACAGCAGCATAGTATTCCATCGTGTAGATGTACCATAGTTTTCTAATCCATTCATCTACTGATGGGCACTTAGGCTGTTTCCAGATCTTAGCTATGGTGAATTGTGCTGCTCTGAACATAGGGGTGCATATATCCTTTCTGATTGGTGGTTATGGTCTTTTTTCATTTTACTTTATGAAATGTGCTTTTTGTGCCATATCTAAGAGCTCTTCCTCTAACTCAATTATTTTCAACCATGGGTGACTTTGCCCCCTGGGAATACTGAGTAATATCTGGATACATTTTTGGTTGTCACAACTTGGAGAGGGCTATAGGTATCTAATTGGTAAAGGTGAGGAATGCTACTAAATATCCTACATTGACAGGACATTTCCCACAACAAAGAATTATCTGGCTGAAAATGTCAATAGTGCTCAGAAAACCTGATTTAACCCAGGTCACAAAGATTTTCTCTTATGTTGACTTCTAGAGGTTTTATACTTTATGTTTTAACTAGAGGATTCATGCACAAAATTCAAGCATGTGGCAAGGGGGTCCCTCAGCCTGGCCTGCACCCTCTCGCAATCCGGGACTGCTGGCTCCTAACCACTCGCCTGCCTGCCTGCCTGATTGCCCCTAACCACTCACCTGCCTGCCTGAACACCGCTGCTTGCTTGCCTGCCTGCCTGCATGATCACCCCTAACCACTCCCTGCCTGCCTAATTGCCCCTAACCACTCTGCCTGCCTGATCTCCCCTAACCACTCGCCTGCCTGCCTGATCACCCCTAACCTCTTCTGCCTGCCTAATAACCCCTAACCGCTCACCTGCCTGCCTGATCACGTCTAACCACTCTCCTGCCTGCCTGATTGCCCCTAACCGCCTCTGCCTTGGCCCCTGCCACTGCAGCTTTCTCTGGAAGGATGGGCGGAATGACAGCCAGAAGGATGTTTGGCTGTGTGGTCTAATTAGCATATTATGCTTATATTATTTTTTTATTGCTAAAAGTATTACAAAGGGTATTACATATGTGTCCTTTTTTCCCCCCACCCTTAACAATCCCCTGGCCGCCCCTAACCCACAGTGTCTTATGTCCATTGGTTATGCTTATATGCATGCATACAAGTCCTTCGGTTGATTTCTTACCCCCCTCCCTCCTGCCCCCCAACGCTCCCCGGCCTTCCTGCTGCAGTTTGACAATCTGTTTGAGGCAGCTCTGCCTCAGTATCTATTGTTCAAAAGTTTATAATTGTCTCTATTATCCATGAATGAGTGAGATCATGTGGTATTTTTCCTTCATTGACTGGCTTATTTCACTTAGCAGAATGCTCTCCAGCTCCATCCATGCCGTTGCAAATGGTAAGAGTTCCTTCTTTTTTACAGCAGCATAGTATTCCATCGTGTAGATGTACCACAGTTTTCTAATCCATTCATCTACTGATGGGCACTTACGCTGTTTCCAGATCTTAGCTATGGTGAATTGTGCTGCTATGAACATAAGGGTGCATATATCCTTTCTGATTGGTGTTTCTGGTTTCTTGGGATATATTCCTAGAAGTGGGATCACAGGGTCAAATGGGAGTTCCATTTGTAGTTTTTTGAGGAAACTCCATACTGTCTTCCATAGTGGCTGCACCAGTCTGCATTCCCACCAGCAGTGTACAAGTGTTCCTTTTTCTCCACATCCTCTCCAGCACTTGTTGTTTGTTGATTTGTTGATGATAGCCAGTCTGACAGGTGTGAGATGGTACCTCATTGTTGTTTTGATTTGCATCTCTTGGATGATTAGGGACTTTGAGCATGTTTTCATATGTCTCTTGGCTTTCTGAATGTCCTCTTTTGAAAGGTGTCTATTTAGGTCCTTTGCCCATTTTTTGATTGGATTGTTTATCTTCCTTTTGTTAAGTTATATGAGTTCCCTATAAATTTTGGAGATTAGGCCCTTATCAGATATGACATTGGCAAATATGTTTTCCCACACAGTGAGTTTTCTTGTTGTTTTGTTGATGGTTTCTTTTGCTGTGCAGAAGCTTTTTATTTTGAAGTAGTCCCATTTGTTCATTTTCTCTTTAGTTTCAAGTGCCCTAGGAGCTGTATCAGTGAAGAAATTGCTTCGGCATATGTCTGAGATTTTGTTGCCTTTGGATTCTTCTAGAATTTTTATGGTTTCCTGTCGTACATTTAAGTCCTTTATCCATTTTGAGTTTATTTTTGTGTATGGTGTAAGTTGGTGGTCTAGTTTCATTTTCTTGCATATATCTGTCCAATTTTCCGAACACCATTTATTGAAGAGACTATCCTGGCTCCATTGTATGTTCTTGCCTCCTTTGTCAAATATTAATTGAGCATATTGGTTCAGGCCGATTTCTGGGCTCTGTATTCTATTCCATTGATCTATATGTCTGTTCTTGTGCCAGTACCAGGCAGTTTTGAGAACTGTGCGTTTGTAATACAGCTTGATATCTGGTATTGAGATCCCACCTACTTTGTTGTTTCTCAGGATTGCTGCAGCTATTCAGGGTCTTTTTTTATTCCAGATGAATTTTTGGAGAGTTCGTTCTAGGCCTGTGAAATACGCCATTGGTATTTTAATGGGAAGTGCGTTGAATTTATAGATTGCTTTGGGTAGTATGGACATTTTAATGATGTTGATCCTACCAATCCATGAACACGGTATGTTCTTCCATCTGTTTATGTCTTCCTCTATCTCTTTTTTCAACGTCCTGTAGTTTTCTGAGTAGAGGTCTTTTACCTCTTTAGTTAAGTTTATTCCTAGGTAGCTTAATTTTTTTGGTGCGATGGTAAATGGGATTTTTTTTGTAATCTCTCTTTCTGAAAGTTCACTATTGATGTATAGAAATGCCTCAGATTTCTTGGGGTTAATTTTGTATCCTGCTACATTGCCAAATTCATGTATTAAGTCTAGTAGTTTTTTGATGGAGTCTCTAGGGTTTTGTATGTATAATCTCATGTCGTCTGCAAATAAGGACAGTTTTACTTCCTCTTTTCCAGTTTGGGTGCCTTTTATTTCTTCTTCTTGTCTAATTGCAATGGCTAATACTTTCAGTACTATGTCGAACAGGAGTGGTGAGAGTGGGCATCCCTGTCTTGTTTCTGTTCTTAGGGGAAATGGAACTTTTATTATTATAGGTTTTAAATCTGACTCAATTTGAAATAATTTTTGAAAAACAAATGAGGTTTATTTCATTTCATTTTTAATCTTCACTCGAGGTTATTTTTTCCATTGATCTTTTAGAGAAAGTGGAAGAGAGAGGGAAAGACAGAGAGAAACGTCAATGTGAGAGAAACACATCGATTGGTTGCCTCCTGCATGTGTCCTGACCATGGCCCAGACCAGGGAGGAGCCTTCAACCAAGGTACATGCCCTTGACCGGAATCAAACCCCCCTTGGTCTGCCGGTCGAAGCTCTACCTACTGAGCCAAACCATCTAGGGCATAAGTGAGGTTTAAATGAAGGTTCATTTTTTGGCATACAGATAGCTCCAACACCATGTATTAAAAAGGCTACTTCTATAAGACTCCTAGAAGGAAATATAGGCAGCAAAATATCAGACATCTCACCTAGCAGAATTTTCACCAATACATCACCTAGGGCAATAGAAAGAAACAAAGGAAAAAATGAACAAATGGAACTACATCAAAATAATAAGCTTCTGCACAGCAAAAGAAACCAGCATCACAGCAAAAGAAAACAGCATCAAAATGAAAATGGAACCCACTGTATGGAAGAACATATTTGCCAATGATACATCTTATAAGGAGTTAACTTCTAAAATCTACACTAATAAAAGAGAAAAATGGTAATTGGCGTACGACGCTACCCTTTTCATTGGCTAATCAGGGCTGCATGCAAATTAAATGACAACTAAGATTGGCAGTTAACTGCCAACTAAGATTGGCAGTTAACTGCCAACAAGATGGCGGTTAATTTGCATATGTAGGCACAATGCAGGGAGGCGAAAGGGAAAGCAAGAAGAAGCCCCCTGCCACTGACAGTGATCAGAAACCCAAGGGGAGCTAAGAGCTGGGGGGCAGGGCAAAGGCGGCCCTGGGGTCGCCTTTGCCCTGCCCTCCAGCCATGATCAGAGAATCAGGTGCCTTTTCCGCCCTGGCCAGTGATAGCAGGAAGTAGGGGTGGAGCCAGTGACGGGAGCTGGGCACAGTCGAAGCTGGCAGTCCCAGGAGCTAGGGGTCCCTTGCCTGGGCCTAAAGCGGAGCCCACGATCACGGGGCCGCTGCAGGTCCCCGCTGCCCAGGCCCGACACCTAGGCCAGAGGCATTAGGCCTGGGCAGGGGCGGAGCCTGCAACCGCGGGGAGCTGGGGGTCCCCTGCCCAGGCCTGAAGCCTGGGTCAGAGGCGTCAGGCTTGGGCGGGGGGTGGAGCAAGCGATCAGAGGGAGATGGGGGTCCTCTGCCCAGGCATGATTCCTGGGCCAGAGGCCTCAGGCCTGGGCGGGGGTCAGAGCCAGTGATCGGGGGGAGATGGGGGTCCCCTGTCCAAGCCTGACACCTCTGGTGGAGGCGACAGGCCTGGGCAAGGGGCCGATCAGGCGATCGGAGGGTGATGGGGGTCTACACCTCTGGCCGAGGCATCAGGCCTGGGCAAGGGGCAGAGCCAGCAATCGGAGGGGTCTGGGGGTCCCCTGCCTAGGCCTGACGCCTGGGCCAGAGGCCTCAGGCCTGGGCTGGGGGCAGAACCAGTGATGGGGGGAAATGAGGGTCCCCTGCCCAGGCCTGACACTTCTGTCAGAGGCGTCAGGCCTGGGCAAGGGGCCGATCCTGCGATTGGAGGGTGATGGGGGTCAATGCCTGAGAGCTCCCAGTATGTGAGAGGGGGCAGGCTGGGCTGAGGGACACTCCCCCCCCCCACACACACCCAGTGCACGAATTTCGTGCACCGGGCCCCTAGTATATAATAAAGTACTCATACAACTCAACAAAAGGAAGACCAACTATTCAATTTTTAAAAAATGGGCAGAGGACATACAAATGGCCCCCTGAATTAGGCTGTTTGGAAGGTTGGCCTTCATACTGAGACATATGAAATAATGCTCAATGTTACTAATCATCAGAGAAATGCAAATTAAAATGACAATGAGATATCACCTCACACCTATCAGAACGGCTACCATCAATAATTCCACAAACAACAAGTGCTAGTATGTGGGGTGCGGCTACAGTGTTTTGGACAGGTTCACGCCTTAGACTGAGGAGAGGGCACAGTCCTCTCATTGCCACGTGCAAGCCCCAGCTTGGAGGGCAGAGCCCTCCCAGCACAATTATAGCCAACAGCTATAGTTGTAAACTTGAACCTATGGTCTGAACACGTGGCCCCATGTGCCTGAGTGATGTGGGCTTTAGATAGAGTTCAGGTACATGTAGTTGAGTAGCATTGAAACCCACGAGAATGTTGTAAACAACTTGATTACACCCTTACTTTGCCCCGTGGCATCTGCTATAAAATAAAGACACGGCTTGTGGGCGTTGGCACTGTCTCTCCATCAGAGGAGCAGCATCCCACCGAGACCCAGCTTTCATTCTCTTGTCTGTCTTTTCTAAGCCTTTCAGCTGCCCCCACTCGGGTCACTGAACCAGGCTGAGCTGGCATGGCACGTAAGGCGCCCTGGGGCTGAGTATGCCATGGCCATGCCGGCTCACCACATATGGAGCCTGAATGGGGACTGAGTTCTGGGACCAGGAACTGAGTTATGAGGAACAGGTCCTGAGTTTGGGGAAACTACAATTGTTAGGTGAAAGGAGATTCCAAGGCATGCACGCGGAGAAAGGAAGGTAGGGAGCTGAGGTGTGGTAATAGCTCGGTGTAAAACTTGGGAAAGTCAGGATCCTAGGAAGGGATTCCTAAAAACAATGCTTATTGAAGCATTTTTATAAAATTAAAAACAGATCTGTAAAGCATAATTGCCATTTAAAGAAAATAAGCAGAAAATAAGCAGTAGACGTTAGAAAATAGGCGGAAAGAAATAAGCAATAGAAAGTAAGTGGAAGACGTTAGAAAATAAGCGGTAGGAAATAAGTGGTAGAAAATAAGTGGCAGAAATAAGCAGTAGAAACAGAAATAAGCCGTAGAAAATAAGAAGTAAATAGGAGATACAAAATAAGGTAGAAATCTCCTAGGTTTTGTTTAAGCCAGCAGTTCTCAACCTGTGTAGGTCGCAACCCCTTTGACAGTAGAATGACCCTTTCACAGGTGTCGCTAAGACCATCCTGCATATCAGATACTTACATTACGATTCATAACAGTAGCAACATTACAGTTATGAAGTAGCAACGAAAATAATTTTATGGTTGGGTCACAACATGAGGAACTGTATTTAAAGGGCCAGAAGGTTGAGAACCACTGGTTTAAGCCACTGTAAAGTAACAAATGGCTGTGGTTGATGTTTGAGGAAGTAACTTTTATTTCTGACCTAGATTGTAAGCTCTTGCAGCAGTTGCATTGTTTCTGGGCTTTGGTTATTTCTTTCTTGTGCGACCTGATAGCTCCCTGGGACTTTGGGTCTGTGTGAGATGCCAGACTCAGAGTTGGAGGTCTCCAGCCCTGCAGGCCCCAGGGGTGCTCTCTTACTCCATGCAGCAGTGGCTGAAGGGACCAAATTTCCACCTGTGTGGATGAGGCTGATTTGACTGGGACTGGTGCCGACTCAGAACCAAGGCCAACCTTCCAAACAGCCTAATCCAGGGGGCCAGTTTTGCATCAACGACATCTTTGCATCACTGGCATCTTACTACGTAAGTAGCCGAGGTCTCAACATGGAGTCAGCTGAAGAAGATGGCGACTGAGGCCAAGCATATGTTAGCAAAGCAAGTGGAAGCTATGCTAGCGTTGGTGAACTGTCAGTTTTCTGTAAAATCTTGCGGAGCTAAATCTAAGGACTCTGAGTAAGATATCCTGAAAATGTTAACATGTTTGTAGTTTTGTTTTGCATTGGTATTGCTTTGTTAATAGCCAAAAGTCTGTTTTGATGTTGCTGAATAATTTGTTTAGAGTTTTTTGATAATGTAGATAGATGTGTTTAAAAACAAAAGAAAAGGGGGATACAGTGTTTTGGACAGGTTCAAGCCTTGGACTGAGGAGCGCGCACAGTCCTCTCATTGCCACGTGCAAGCCCCAGCTTGGAGGGCAGAGCCCTCCCAGCACAATTATAGCCAACAGCTATAGTTGTAAACTTGAACCTATGGTCTGAACACGTGGCCCCACGTGCCTGAGTGATGTGGGCTTTAGATAGAGTTCAGGTACATGTAGTTGAGTAGCATTGAAACTCACGAGAATGTTGTAAACAACTTGATTACACCCTTACTTTGCCCCGTGGCATCTGCTATAAAATAAAGACACGGCTTGTGGGCGTTGGCGCTGTCTCTCCATCAGAGGAGCAGCATCCCACCGAGACCCAGCTTTCATTCTCTTGTCTGTCTTTTCTAAGCCTTTCAGCCGCCCCCACTCGGGTCACTGAACCAGGCTGAGCTGGCATGGCACGTAAGGCGTCCTGGGGCTGAGTATGCCATGGCCGTGCCAGCTCGCCACACTGGCAAGGATGTGGAGAAAAGTTAACCCTACTACACTGCTGGTGGGAATGCAGACTGGTGCAGCTACTATGGAAAACAATATGGAGTTTCCTCAAAAAAAAAAAAATGGAACTGCCCTTTGACCCAATGATCACACTTCTGGGAATATATCCTAAGAATCCTGAAACACCAATCAGAAAGAATATATGCATCCATATTTCATAGCAGTGTTTTTTATAAAAGTTAAGATCTCAAAACAGCCCAAGTGCCCATCAGTAGATGAGTGGATACAAAACGCTGTAGTACATCTACACAATGGGATACTATGTGGCTATCTGAATTTCCTTGTGCATTACCAGGATATAGAAATGTGCTTGATATTTTTTTGTGTTGAGCTTGTGTTCTGTGACCTTGCTGAACAAAAATATTAGTTCTAGGAGGGTTTTTTGTGGATTCTTTGAGATTTTCTACATATATAATTATGCCATCTCCAAAAAAAAGTCAATTTCATTTCCTCCTTTGCAATCTGTATTCTATTTCTTTTTCTTGTCTAATTGCAACTTCTAGTATAATGTTAATAGGTCTGATGAGAGTAGACATCATTGCTTTGTTCCTAATCTTATGGGAAAGTATTCAGTCTTTCACCATTAAATATGATGTTACATGAAAATTTTTGGTGACAGCCTTTATCAAGTTGAGGAAGTCTCTATTTTTAGTTTGTTGATCATTTTTGTCATGGATGAATGCTGAATTTTGTCAAATGATTTTACTGCATCAATTAATAAGTGATATTTCTTCTTTAAACTGTAAATATGGTTGATATCCTAGACATTTTGAATATGACATTATGAAATTGCTTACATAAATTGTATAGAAAACATTTACATTTTTACTTTAGCGATCAATCTGATTTTCAGGCCACAGATTCTCACCAGCTTTCTGTGGGCTGAAGGCTCAATGTCAGTTCAGTTTTTAAAGCCTTTGCAGTATTTGTCAGGTCTGTCTGGTGTGTGTGTGTGTGTGTGTGTGTGTGTGTGTGTGTGTGTGTGTGTGACTAAGCGGTTAGTCTGGAACCAGATGTGCTGTGTAATTTCCAGGACCTCTAAATAATAAATCTTAACTCTTTCAAAATTTCCTATTGGTTACTGCTGAGAGTGTCTCTCGATCATAATAAGAAACACAAAGGTCAGTCCAGCCACAACATTGGTTATTGATAGGCTGAGACTGGTACAAAACACATGATTAGAATATTTAATATGGTTAATATGGCAATGATCTCCAAATTGATCTATAAATTCAATGCAATCTCTTTCAAAATCCTAGCTTTCTTTTCAGAAATTGACAAGCTGATGCTAAAAATAAATAAATAAATAAATAAATAAATAAATAAATAAAAAATAAAAAATAAATAAATCACATAGAAATGTGAGGGATCCAGAATAACCAAAACAATCCTGAAAAGGAGGAAGTTGGAGAACGTACATTTCCTGATTTCAAAATTGACTACAAAGCTACAGTAATCAAAGTGGTGTGTTACAGGCATAAGGATAGGTATATGGTTAATGGGATACAACTGAGAGTCCAGAAATGAGCTCTCAAATTTATAGTCAATTAATTTTCAATAAGGGCACTAAGATCTTTTTCAACAAATGGTGGTGGGGCAACTGGATATCTATCTACATGCAAGAAAATGAAGTTGGACCACTATATCACGCCATATATAAAAATTAATTCAAAATAGATTTAAGGCCAAAATGTAAGAGCTAAACGTATAAAACTACTAGCCAAAAAAAAGTGGGAGTAAATCTTCATGACCTTGGATTAGAAATGTTCTGATTAGACCAATCAGAACAGTTGCCAGCTCTAGTGGTCTTCTGCTGTGACAGACATTACTTGTTTCAGTGGCTAGATTGTGGGGCAGACCCAGAGGTCCTAGAGGCAGTGTTTCTCTATCAACTGGAACAGGATGTTCAAAACCTCTGTGAACAAATGAGATAGCTGTACCAGTACACATCACCCCAAAGACTAGATATAGATAGATAGATATAGATGATAGATAGATAGATAGATAGATAGATAGATAGATAGATAGATAGATAGATAGATATCGATCTCACCTGAGGATATGTATTGATTTTTAGAGAGAAACATTGATTCACTGCTTCCCATTGCACCCTGACTGGGTGGGGATCAAATCCATAACCAAGGTACATGCCCCAATCAGGAATCAACCCACAACCTTTTGTTATATGGGACAACGTTCCAACCAACCGAGCCACCTGGCCAGAACAGAAATTTCTCCTCTTGACAGAAGATAAAGGCCATAAGATTTCAGCATGTCACTCCAAGCAGTTTTTTTTATTTGATTTAAACTCTAGGAAACTGCTGAACTATGAAAATAGGGCTGTCTTTGGGTGAAAATCCTGATCCCTGCCTTTTCATCGTCTAGGAAGAAGGAAAGAAAACAAACGACATAAGATATGGACCAAAGGGTATTGGTCCAGATCTGAACACTGAGGCCTGTCTGTCAAGTAAAGTTCTCCCTCCTTAGACTGGGCACTACCACCCAACCCCAGCACCACTCCAATGATCCTCCTTCTACAGGCACATCCATCAATTCACACCTAAATCAACTCAATTCCTACACCCCTGAAGTGACAGACTCCAACAGAGGAAGAAATTGTATAAGCTAGACTCTGAGGCACAACCTTTACTAGACAGGGGGGGTGGAATCCTTGGGCTATGCAATAGTATATAGAGAACAGACTGACAGCTGTCAGAGGGAAGGGGGTTGGGGACTGGGTAAGAAAGGTGAAGGGATTAAGCAAAGGAAATAAAGAAACTCATGGACACAGACAACAGTATGGTGTTTGCCAAATGGGGGGATGGGGAGAGGTAGAAAAGGGTAAATGGGGGATAAATGGTGATGGAAGGAGACTTGACTTGGTGTGGTAAACACACAATACAATATACAGATGATGTATTGTAGAATTGTATACCTGAAACCTATAGAATTTTATTAACCAATATTGCCCTAATAAATTCAATTCAATTTTTTATTTTTTTTACATAAAAAAGGGGAGGTGAGCCATTTTAGCAACAAATATTAATTTTTTATTATATTTCTAAATAAATACTACAATACTTTTTTCTCTTACATAAAAAAACTTAAACACTTAAACATTTATAACATTCAGTTTTGGAAAAGACAAACAGGGTAAAAATGAAGAAAAGTGATCAAAAAAAATTTTTCAAAGACAGAATAAATATAGCCTGGTTTATATGCTGCCAGAGTTCTAGGCCCTCATTTCAGAATTAGCGGGAGTGCAAAATTTCCTCTAGCTTCAACTTGTCCAAGGGGGGGATTTTGGTGACTTCATAAAAGTTCCTGCAAAAGGAAGAGACATCTGCTCAGTATAAAATAGCCAAAGCAAGCAGGCTTCATGGAATAAGTGGGAGATAGGGCCCTTGGTTCCCTATCTTGCTTTAACCCTGGAGCAGAAAGTAAGGTAAAAAGTACCTCAATCTTTCTTTTTCCTGAGGCAAGGATAGTCTGGGCCTCCCCATGACTGAGCACAAACCCAACCTCATCTGGAGCTTGGTACTTACGGGTGAGAATACTTGAAACACACAGTCTTGAGCCTATCATTGCAAGGATACAAAGTCAGCAGCGTGTTAAGTTTTTTGACCAAGAGGTAAAGATCAGAGATCACGAAGTCAAAGTAATGATTCAGCAAATAAGTCTGAAAGAAGCAACATAAACAGTGACTTTTACGACAGGAAGCAGACCCTTCCTCTGTGTCTACTATCCCAAATTCAAACTTCCTATCCATGGTATAGAAAGGGAAGAGAGTGAAAGACTCATACGTCATAGACACTGACCAATTATTACAGGAGTATAGGTTCCAGCCACAAACTAGTGGTATGGCTATATTCATATGTACCAGTTGGATATTAGCCCTGGCCATAGATATTCAGGTATGCTGAAATCCACTACCCCAAAAAATCCAAGGAACATGACTGACTTTGTAATTTACTCACTTTCAGATCAAGAACCAATGGACATGCAAACCTCAGAACAATCTTGAGGTCCCAACTCAATAGCCAACAGAAACTTAAGGCTGTTCCTTGTCTCTGGATCTACCAGCTATCATTCCATGCATTCATTTTCTCATTCAATTTGAAGGATGCCTACTAAGTGGCAGAAGCAATATAGCAATGTATTTAAGAGCAAATGTTCTGGAGGCAAACTACTGGGGTTCAAAATCTATTTTAACTAATAGTCTGGCCTTAAATTGGTTATTTAACCTCTTGGTGCCTCATTTTACCAATGGGGATCATTATAGTAATTACATTGCATGATTAAATGAGTTAATATATACAAAGCACATGTAACAGTCTAGCATATAGTAAGTGCCTAAATAATGCTACCTAGGATTAATATTATTAGACAGGCATGCACAGAGAGAATTATAAAATGTGTGGAAAGTGCTATGATGGAAGTGAACATAGGGCGCTGGAGGCAAAGGGCAACAAGACCCATGAACTCTGGCTAGGAGAGTAACAGAAAGCTTCATAGAGGAGGGGACATCTATAATGAGTGTTGAAAGTCAAGTAGGAGCTCCACAGGTAGAGAAAGGAAGATTTATTCTATAATATAGTGATTTTCTAAAAATATCTTAAATTAGCCTGGCTGGCATGTCTCAGTGGTTGAGCCTCAACCTGTGAACCAGGGGGTTATGGTTCGATTCCCAGTTGGGGCACATGCCTGGGTTGAGGGCTTGGTCCCCAGTGTGGGGCATGCTGGAGGCAGCTTATCAATGATTCTCTCTCTCATCATTGATGTTTCTATCTATCCCTTTCCCTTCCTCTCTGAAAGTAATAAAAAAATATTTTTAAAAAATAAAAGTATCTTAAATTATTTCCCCAAACCCCCTTTTAAAAAATATCTTACCTGGAAGCCCAAACATCTTACCTGGAATTGGAGGCAAAGGCTAAGAAGCCCACTAATTTGAATCCCCTTATCTTTATATGGCCCCGGAGACACTTCTACAGGAATCCCAGGGCTCTACTGAATACTGTTTGAAAACCACTGCCACAGGCAAAGGGCAGTCATTAGCATGCGGAACAGGGGAGTAACATGTGGTAACACATTATATTTAGTGTGTTAAATAAGATTAGTAGCCCCATTGTCACTGCACCAGTTCAGGCCCAAAAGCTGCACCTTGACTATTACAAAAGCTGACTTGACAGTGTTGCCACTCTTACACTATCACCTGGTATACCTTCTATACTGCTCTACCAGTACTATTTCCAAAACACACAAACAGGAACACCCCTGCCTCAAAAACTTCCAGTACCTTAGTATAAAATGGATCTCTCAACATGATATCAAAGGTCTTTTAAAATCTGAACATATCCTACCATTCTGGTCTCATCTCTTACCATTCCCTATTCATAAAGCCTTTGCTCTAACCACAGGAAACGTATTATTCTGCCCCCTATACATTACACCCTTTAATTGTTGCCTTCACGTCTTTTCAATTATTGTTCACTCTACCTAGAATGTCTCCTCTCACGGGTTCCTTTCAAGAGCCAATTCAAAAGTCACCTTCTTTGTGAAACCTTTCTTACCTATAGAAGCAGGATATATAGCATAGAGGATTGTGGAATCCAGACTACCAGGATTCAGATCAGGGTTGACATTTAGCTGATACTCACTGATACAAGCATGCCATGTGTTTAAACATTGAAATATTTCTATACTGGTTGGCAAGAAATTTGTTGCCTTGAGCCACTCAATTGCCCCTCTCAAGTACCTACCAGATTTACCAAGGATCCATGGGTCAGAGCCTGGCTCGGAATGGGGCCTCTAGGACCATGGCTCCAGTGCTATGGCCACACCCATTCTGATTATGCAGTACTAGTTGTACACCACTCCTAGTTCTGCCTCTCTCTAGCAAAACATGGGAATGTATTTCTTATCTATAAAATAGGGATAATACTGATCTTGTGGGGTTACTGTAAAGATTAAATGAGTTCATACAAAGTGCTCAGATCACCAAGCACTCAACTTATATAAACACAACTGTTTATAGAGTTCTTTCTCAGTACACAGAAGCTTTCCCATCAGTAGTGGCGCTGGGATTTCTAAGTTGGAGGGGCTCAGGGATGATTGGGAAGAGCATGCACATTTGTTAGCATACTCTTTCTATTTGGATTGTATGTTACATATCAGTAAAAATTCATAGTTCTCTGAAGTTGATTTTCATAAAATTTAGAAAGCATCAAACATGAGTTTTATTTCTATTAGGGAAGGAGGTTCTGGGGCCTTCCTCTTTAGAAAATAACAACACTATAGTATACCTGTAAGTCCCCTATTACACATGGACAGTTACTTTCACTACTCTGTTCTCTGGGTCAGTGCTTCAAATTCCATTCTAACAAGCTCCCTCAGGGGGTAACCTTGCTGAAGGGACTACAAGGGGCAGAAGTGAAATGGGGTCAGGTAGGAAGTGGGCCCAACCCAGCCCTGCTGCAACCAGAATAATTTCACATTAGTCTGTTTTGTGATATTGGGCTTTCAGATAAGCTTTCCTTGGAACAAAGCATACTGTGACTAAGAAAAATGGTACCAAATACTTCACAACAATTGCTATAGAAACACTTTAGGCAGCCAGGACCCTAATGTTGAGGTGTCAAAGAATTCATAACTATGGATATATGGCAGTTTTGGCACTAAATGTCCCACAGCTTTAATTTACACCTTCCTTCTCAGCCAACCTTGTGCTTCTGAATCCCAACCCCATGCCCCTAGCCAGTGTTTACCAAGTTTCCAAGCTTCGTCATGTGGAGGGCCAAAAGAAAGGAAGCAGCAGCTAGATTGGAACCCTTTTCCTGGATGAAGTCATATTCATGCAGGGTCAACTCACAGATGAATCGAGATAAGACCATTGTTCTAATGTTGACATGAATATTCTAAAGAGAGCAAAAAGACCATTTCAGCAAGCAATGTAGAAAACCAGAACTAAGCAGAAGACCCCCTTCACCTACTCTCTCCAGTTATCTCACCTCAGGCCTAAATGGCTCTCTGCCTGAACAATGTACTTCTCCTACCATCATGGTTCACACCAAGGCACTCTACCCTTGAAAGCACAGAATCTTAAGCAGGGGGAAGGGAAGCAATTCTGAAATCAGCATTAGAATTCACTACTTTCATGGTTTGTAACCAAATTACCAAATGTATTTGTGGTACCTTTTCATCTACTCTTTATGTACAAGTCATCGTTTGAAGGGCCAAAGCTTTCCAACTATAACTTTGCAGGTGGTTCCACCCTAGGATGTGTTCCATGCTCCATAATAACTCTTTCCCCCCTTTCTTGTTTGTATCTTTTTTTTTTATTATAGCCTATAACAGAGAGAGAGAGAGAGAGAGAGAGAGAGAGAGAGAGAGAGAGAGAGAGAGAGAGAGAAGGTACACTTGTAGAAGTCAATGAATAATTATGAAGTGACCTCCCTTGTAACCAATATTCAGGTGAAGAAAGAGAACTTTGCAGCATCTCTCCCAAAGTTCTTGTGTCCTTTCCTCATAAAAGAATTTTATCTCCTTCCCCTACTCTGCCCTCACCTCAAAACTTTACAGACATTCTATACAAACCTCCAATTTTCTTCCTCCTACACTTCATAAAGATTGCTAATCTAGGAGAGTCAGATTGAAGAAGAAATTCCTCTGTCCCCAATTGTCTCTTTCCCTTTACCTACCACTCAAGTAGTCACTCTTGGTATGGAAGAGACAAACCTAGCAGGAAGAAGGGGGATATGCCTTCTCTCTCTTACCATAGAAAATATGCGCAGATAATGATAGGCGACAGGAATGTTGATTTCAAATTTGAGGGCACTCAGAATGCTGATTTCCATGGCAACCATCTCATGTCGCTGAAAACCCTCTCTACGGGACTGCAGGAATCGATCCAACTTAGGTGGGCCAGTCTCCTACAGGTGGAGAGAAGAGACAGTCACACCAGGCCAAGACAGCCCACTCCTCTGCTTGGAGATGAAAAGCAGAGGGGAAGGGGTTGAAGGATAGCAGGTAATAACATTTCCTGGAATAAACCTTTAGGTTAGCTCTGAGAGCCAGCTTCTGGTTGATTTGAGTGGCCCATCTGAAACACAAAATCAGAAATACAGGAGAGATCTGCTTCAAAACTGCACCACTAGAAAAAGGATAGGGCCTCTGGGGATGGATTCTTACAGTGTTGGAAGCACATAATACAGCACAAGGGCTGGTATCAGTGGTCTCTCTTTTAATGGGTGAGAGCCAGGAATGGGAAATCTAAGGCCTACTCTGGGGGAAGGGAAGAAAAGAGGCCACAAAATGGGGAGTTAGAGATGGAAGGTAAGTCCTCACTATGTGTCCTAGCCTAAGGAATAAATAAGGATGTTTGGGAAGGGGCACCACTGGAGTAACAGGCAGTGAGAGAGAGGCAGGCACAGAGGGAGCCTAAGCTGAGACTGAGGACTACAGGGGGTGGGGGGATGTGCATGGGGGTAAGACTGGGGGGATCCAGGCCAGCCCAAGGGTGAGAAGAACCCTATCTGGGAGTACCTTCCCACGCCCCACCCTCTGCAGACTGAACCTTGATTATGGGGAGAGGACTAGAGGCAGAAAGACCACTGAATTTTCTCTCTAGAACCGCCGTTCTCAACCTGTGGGTCAACACATATATAATTACATATTATATATATAATTACATATATAATTACGGGTGGAGTAGCGAGTGGAACAAGGAAGTAAGTTTTTGTGATTAATCACTATGCTTTAATTATGTTCAATTTGTAACAATGAAATTGGGGGTCACCACAACATGAGGAACTGTATTAAAGGGTCACGGCATTAGGAAGGTTGAGAACCACTGCTCTAGAAGCATCCACCTGCCTACCCCAGCCTTTAATTCAAACTTTTCTCTGTCTCTCTAGTTTCAGATCACAAACTGGATTAACCCTCTGGTTTTTCAGACAGGAAATTGGGGCCCAGAGAGAAGAAGTAACTTGCTCAAGTTCACAAAGCAACCTAGTGGTTAAGACCAGGGCAAGACACTCTCTTCCATTTCTCTACTCACCACTGGTTCCTTTCTTCTCTTCTCATACCATCTCCACACCTCCCCTTGCAAAAGTCTTTCTGTACTTATAAATCCTGTGAGGGGAAGACCTCCTTCAACAACAACAAAAAACTTAGTGGGGGGCCCTTTGTCCTGGCAAACAGAAGAGACATGCTCCTGGTTCCAAGGTTTGCTGAGAACAGCCCCCTCTTACTCTCCTCCTCCCTCCTGCTCTCTAGGGACCCACACTGCTTTTTGAAAAAAATTTTTTTATTGATTTCAGAGAGGAAGGGGAAGAGAGAGAGAGAGAGAGAGAGAGAGAGAGAGAGAGAGAGATATCAATGATGAGAGAGAACTATTGATGGGCTGCCTCCCACAGAAACCCAGGACCTTTCAGTCTGCAGGCCAACGATGCTCTATCCACTGAGCCAAACGGGCCAGGGCCCCAGCTGCTTTTTTAAGGGGGCATCGCTGGGGTAACAGGCAGTGGGAGAGAGGCCGGCATTTTTACTCAAGCCATAAAAATGGCCCTAGGTGGGGAAAGGGAAAGGGGGAAGGGAGAGAGGCAAGAAGAGAGGAGGAGGTGGGACAAGGGAAAGAGCCAGGGAAATTGTAAGCTAGCAGTGGAGGAAATAAGCCAGAAAGGAAAGCAGTAAGGGAGGGCATGAGAGAAGAGGAGGGGAGAGAGGGAGAAAAGGGAAAATGAGACTAGGGAGCAAAGGAGGAAAGGATAATGGAAGGGAGCAAGTAAGAGTGAGTCGGAGAGAATTAGCAAGGAAGCAAGAAAGAGAGGAAGCTATTGGAGAAGGAGCAGAGAGGAAGCATGGAGGAGGGGGAGCAAGGGAACCAGAGAGTAGGTGGATAGGGAAGAAATGAGCCAGAGAGGGAAACAATGAAGCAGAGAAGAAGGGAGGGGGAAGAGAGAGAGGAAGCAAGAAAAGAAGGAGACTAGGGAGTGAGGGTGGTAGGTAGGGAAGGAAGGAAGGAAGGAGCAAGAGAGGAGAGGAGAGAACAAATTAGCAAAAAAAGGGTGGAGGAAGTAGGGTAGGGGGAAGCCAAGGAGAGGGTAGGAGCAAGGCACAAGGGAAGTAAGGTGGGGGAGGTAGGGACAAGTTAAGGGAGAGGAGAGAGGATGAGATAGAGCAGAGAGAGTTTGCAAGAGAAGGGGAGGAGAGGGGGAGGAAGGGAGGAGGATGGAACAGGACCTGGGGAAGGAAGGGTGTGAGGGTAGGAAAGTGGCAGGGAGGGAGACAGAGGAATGAGGGTTACAAAGGTGGGAGGAAGGGAAGGAGGAAGGGGACCAGTGAATTAAGGACGGGTGGAGTAGCGAGTGGAACAAGGAAGTAAGTGAACAGGTAAGGGAGTGAGAAAGAGAGGGAGCCAGAAAGGAAAGGAAAAAGCCAGAGAGAGGAGCCAGTATGGATTGAGTGAATACACAAAGTAGGGACAGTAAAATCGAGGGATGGATTAAGAGAAGACTGGAGAAAGATTGTTAGAAAGTGAGGACATAGTGAAGTTAGGGCTTAAGTGATAGAGCACAGAAGTGAGATGAGGGCAAGGACAGCAAGAGAGGGAGGGAGAGAAGGAGGGAAGTAAAGAGCAAAAAAGAGAGGGTTGGAGTTTGGGAGGGAGGTACTGAAGGACTAGGTAGGAAGTGAGTGAGCAAAGGAGGAAGGAAGGCAGGAAGTGAACTAAAGATAGAGCTGTAGAGGGAGGGAGCTGGCAGAGGAACACAAAAACAAACACAGTTCTAAACCTCTTTGAACTCAGTAAAAGTAGCTACTACCTTTCTGCTCCTAAACCCTAAGGTTTTATACAACTAGCCTATCTGAAGGAAAAACGGGAATTGTACGAGATCATTTAAAATCTAAAGAAGAGGAAAGAATCAGAGAAATTATAATTTCCTTTATAATTATGATTATAAAGGAAAGCACAGCTACTTGCTTTTATACTACCAGTTCAAAAATAACTATTTCACTTAGACTCACTACCAGGCCATTTTCTCTTAAATGTCTCCAGCACCCAGGTTTGGAAATTCTTTCTTATATATACAATTCAAGACTCCACTTGAAAGAGATGGAGATGGTGGTGGGAAGAAGAAAAGGGGGGTGGGGCACAGAGAATCTAACAACCCATTAAATAGGCACACACCCACATATGTATATATTAGAGAAAATGGAAGAATCTTGTTGATTCCAGAAAATAAATACACCACCACTGCCACCTAACACCAGCTTCCCTGCTGGGGAAGATAGATTAAAAAATTAGTAAGAAATATTATTTTCATACAGACATAGGTACAAATATATATACAAATACACATATACACACATATATAGACATGTGGATACATATGACTTGGATAGAAATCAGATTGATTAGTTTTCTCCAGGTCCTATGGACTCAACCTCAAGTTTTGCTGCAATCAGAAAAGCAGTGGCACCAAGGAGTTGCAGATTCTCTTCCTTGCATTTTTTCTTCATAAGGTAGTGATCCACCAGCTTCACTGCCAAGTAGAGAGACTCATGATTCAGATTACAGTTAACCTGGAGGAATACATAAACAGGGCAAAAATCTGCATATTGTCCAGCTCCAAAATCATATTCACATAAATCTAACTACCTGGTCTGTGGCATTGAGCACAGTAGAGCTACCAGACCTGGCCAGCTGAGATTCAACTATGAATATGGGAACTAGTTCAGGTAGGTGCCTGTATGTATGTGTATATATATATATATATATATATATATATATATATATATATATATATATATCCTGTGACTCTGAGAACGCTGGCATTATCTATCCCTAACTTTGGGTAGGTAACCAGTCTTATAAGTCAGAGAGAGGCTCTGCCTTCTCTAGGAACACCCTGAGTGAACAGACCTCTCTCCTTGATCTCCAAATACATACTTGATATTCTTGCGTTCCCTATTTGCTACCACCTTGTATAGTGAATTCCCAGAAGAAATCATGTTTATTTAGCTCTGAAACAGAGACTTGTTTTATTTATTAGTTTATTCATCCATTATTACCTATTAGAATGTATAGATTGGGAGCAAGTACCAATAGTACCATTTGGAAGTGAGCTGAGGGGCTGAAGAAGCCAGAATGAGATTAAAGAATTAATCTCCCTTCTTTTATTTATCCTGCCCTCACCAATTCCAAAAAACCATCTCCTATAAAAGTAGTCCCAGAGTTAGTGTTCGCATCTATATAGCATCTTTATAAAAATTAGAAAAAAGGTAACTTCTTTGGGTGAATTCAGCCCTGAAGGCATACATCTTATCAAGTAGATAATACCTTTATATGAATTAGCAAAAGGTACCCCTGCCTCAGGGCATAGCAGCCCCACAGCCAGAATGCACAGCTTGGCAAACAAGAGTATAGCTGGATTCCATTGTCTGCTTTTGCCTTCACTAAAGGCAACGTATAGCCACAATTTGCACTGTACACAGGGGTCCTACTCAACCCTCCATGATGCTTCTTCCTCACAATCCCTTGGGGTCTTAGGGTTTGAAAACAATAAGATCTATATTTGTCCAACAGCTCAACCAATGCCTGAACCCTCTCTTTAATGTCTCTACCAAGTAGTTGTTCAGTTCCTGCCATAAAACCTCCAAATACAGCCCAATCTCTCCTCTCCTTGAATAGTTTTAACAGAAAAATCTTCCTTATATTGAGTAAAAAAAAATCCTCCCTGTAAGTTTCACTTACTTCATTGGGATTCCTTTTATTTAGGCTACTCTTATTGACTAGAGCAGGGGTAGGCAAACTTTTTGACTCGAGGGCCACAATAGGTTCTTAAACTGGACCGGAGGGCCGGAACAAAAGCATGGATGGAGTGTTTGTGTGAACTAATATAAATTCAAAGTAAACATCATTACATAAAAGGTTATGGTCTTTTTTTTTTTTTTTTTTTTTTAGTTTTATTCATTTCAAACGGCCGGATCTGGTCCGCGGGCCGTAGTTTGCCCACAGCTGGACTAGAGCCTAGTTTACTACAAAGTAGGTCAATAAGAAGCTTTGGAGAAGTGGATGTATATTAGCATGCATGAATGATTATTAGAAGATGGTTGCATACATTGATTCAGCAATAGATATATTAAGCTTTTAAATAACAGAAATACCAAAAAGCTGTTCCTATTGTTCCTAGGATATGGCCTTGGATATTCTCAGAAATTGCCTTCGTTTCCTATTACTGCTATAATAAATTATTACACACTTAGTGGCTGAAAATAACACAAATCTATTATCTTACAGATCTGGAGTTCAGAAGGTCAAAATAGTACTCACTGGGTTAAAAAAAAATCAAGGTGTTAGCAGGGCTATGTTTTTTCTAGAGGGTCTAAATGAAGAATCCTTTGTCTACCTTCTAAAGGATTCCTGCACTCCTTGGTTTGGGGTCCCTTCCATCTTCAAAGCCAGCAATGGCCAGCTGAGTCTTACTCACACTATATCATTTTCTGACTTCCTCTTCCACAATTAAGGACTCTTGTAATTACATTGGGCCCACTTGGATAATCAAGGGTAATCACCATCTTAAATTCAGTTGATTACAATCATAATTCCATAGTCTACTTAATTTCCCTTTGTGAGTATGCAAAACACAAAGTTTATTCTTACATTATTATTTATTAATTATTGTATTATTTTCCATATGAACAACTGTAAACCTACTTTTGGCCACTCCTGTATTCACAGAGGATGTGGACATTTTATTCTGTCTACTACATTTTCCAAAGAAATGTCATTAAGAAAGGAAAGAGGAGAATTCATGCAGATGAAGGTTAATGACTACCACTTTAAATATCAAGAAATTGAGGTCAATTACAAAAACAAAGAAAGTAGAAATGGAAATCAGCAATTCTCTGAGAATGATGCCTCTGTGAACAAATGACAAAGTCAGTGCTTGTGTAGCCTCCTGCCAGTACTTCACATAGGCACTTGGCCACCCATGCAGCAGGTTGTTATCAAATGGAAACACCTAAAAGTGTGGGTAATACCTGAATGAATGGTTGAAATTTGGAGTCAATAAATATTTAAATCAGCAGCTGTCAGTTATAGCAATCCTTCTTCCTTGAATGTAAGACATTCTAACATAATTCTTCTAACATAATTCCACCACTTGGGACTAGACAAAATAAGCTAATCCTTCTTGTGACAGCCCTTCAACTAGGGCAGGGGTGGGCAAACTTTTTGACTCGAGGGCCACAATGGGTTCTTAAACTGGACCAGAGGGCCAGAACAAAAGCATGGATGGAGTGTTTGTGTGAACTAATATAAATTCAAAGTAAACATCATTACATAAAAGGGTATGGTCTTTTTTTTGTTTTGTTTTATTCATTTCAAACGGGCCGGATTCGGCCCGCAGGCCGTAGTTTGCCCACGGCTGAACTAGGAGGACATCTGTGATAATGTCAACAATAAAAAATAAATTAAAAAAAAACAGTTATTATGTCTCATATACATCTCCATTCTAGACCAAATAACTTGACTTCACATGATATGGTTTTCTGTTCCCTCAGCATCAGGCTCCAAATGAAGACCCTAACTTTGTGTCAATTAGAGAAGAGTGGCAGTGCTCTGGGTAATTTCAAGCAGCTACAACAAATGTAGATAAGAAACCTTTTAGCATAGTAGCAAGGTTCTCTTCCTTGTACTGACTTTGGCTAGCACACCCTTTCAATTGTTCATAAAGATTATTCTCCTTATCTGGAGATGGGTACGAAGAAAGAAAAGGGAAGTGATAAATAAAACTATAGAAAATATAAAGACTAATCTTAGTCTTGAACTAGAAGACAAATCTGACAAAATTCATCTTTTTTAAAAAATAATTCTTTATTGTTGAAAGTATTACATATGTCCCCCTCTTTCCCCCCTTGACCCCCTCCAGCCCGCCCCCTCCTGATCCCCAGGCCTTCAGTACCCTATTGTCTGTGTCCATGGGTTATGCATATATGCATACAAGGTCTTTGGTTGATTACCTACAACCCACCTACCCTCTTTCGCCTTTCCTCTGAGATTAGGCACTCTGTTCCATGCTTCCATCTGACAAAATTCATCTTAAATTCCAAAAGTAAAAGATCATTTTCCACAGTGATGAATAAACAGAGAAAATCAACCAGATATATGAAAAAGGAAAAGTAATTTTTCAAGGAGAAAGGTTCTGAAGAATTAGAACAAATGTCTACTTATGAAACCATTTTATTCCACAAAACTGAAATAAACTTTTAAAAATTACACTCTCAACAAGATCTGAGAGGATATTGAATCCAGGAAAAGAGAACACTGGGATCCAGAATGTCTAGTTTCTGGTGAAAAAGCAATTACTTAATTTAAAAATGTAATAAAGGCAGTGAACAGTATATTCATAATCATGACAACAAACAGATAAATGATTTCAAAGGAATTCTCCCAGAACTGAGAGGTAATGAGTGAAAACTTGAGACACAAAGAGAATAGATTCTGGAGACACTCACTCACACTCATACACACACCATCAAAATGAGAGAAAAGGCAGAAGAGAAATAATAATAGATAATGTCTCTGAGCCATAGAAAGACTGAACCTTTAGATTGAATGAACCAACAAAATTAAGTAAGATAGGTCTACATCTAGAAAATTAAAAAATAATTATTTATATGGAAGGTAATGTATTAAACAATATCTGGACCTAAAAGTCTAAAATTTTTGACTAACAATAAAAGAAGAAATAAACTAAAAATATATGATCACTTCTTTCATGAGGGGCAATTAATAGATCAGACACACCAAAGGGGTTAAATAACTAAATAATGTCTATATCCACATAATAGAATATTATACAGCAGTTTAAAAGGTAGATCTATATTTAAAAGGAAAGATTATTAGGACTCATTCTTAAGAGAAAAGAGCAAGTTGCAGTGCAATATGTACAGCATGACTTATTCATATAAGAAAAATACCATAAAACCCACTCATTAAAGAGTTGTATTTTATATGTGCATATATGCATGTATGTGGATGCATCCTTTTATTACTCATATAATTTAAGACTTTAAAGAAAGGATAGTCAAATATTAATAAAAATGATAAGACATGACATACAAAAAGAGATCTGAAAGGATATACTCTAAACTATAGTTGTTACTTCTGAGGAATAAGAATATAGGAAAAAAGTTGTTGACTTTATATACACACATATATACAAATATGTATATGAATACATGCATACATACTATAAACATGTTCATTTTGTAGTTTGTTTTTTTTAAAGTATATTGAGCAGAGAAGTTAAGGTGAAATGGAGGGGGTGAAGAATTGCCAGAAGAAATTAACTAAACAACAATGGTTGTGGGTGGTCCCCACATTGTTATAAGACTTTTTGGTAAGTTAAGCAGAAGACAATAAATTAGCATATAAATTATATAAGAACTAGTGGCGCCCTAACCGGTTTGGCTTGGTGGATATAGGGTCGGCCTGCAGACTCAAGGGTCCCGAGTTCGATTCCGGTCAAGGGCATGTACCTTGGTTGCAGGCATATCCCCAGTAGGGGGTGTGCAGGAGGCAGCTGATCGATGTTTCTCTCTCATTGAGGTTTCTAACTCTCTATCCCTCTCCCTTCCTCTCTGTAAAAAATCAATAAAATATATATTTTTAAAAAATTTTTAAAAAAAGAACTAGTGGCCCATTGCAGGAAGATTTGTGCAACAGGCCTTCCTTCCCCTGGCAGCCAGCACTGGTTTTCCTCTGGAACCCAGGATACAGGCCTTTGGTCCGGCCACAGCAGCAAGGCTTGGCTTCTCTGCTCTGGCTGCTCCCAGCCCCTCCTTTTTTTTTTTCCAGCTCCTTGAGCAGAAGCCAGGGCTGGCTGGAAGCCCCTGGCGACCCAGGCCCCCAGCCCCTCCTTGAGCAGAGCCCAGGGCGGGCTGGAAGCCTGGGTTGCCCCCAGCAACCCAGACCCCCAGCCACTCCTTGAGCGGAGTCCAGGGCCGGAGGGAAGCTTGGCTTCCTCCGTCTCTGGGACCAACCCACGCCTCCTGCTCGCTCCAGCTCTGTGGCCACTGCCATCTTCAGTCGTCTTCAGTCTTCACTCCACGCCTGTGTATGCAAATTAACCGCCATCTTTGTTGGGTTAATTTGCATAGTCACTCTGATTGGCTGGTGGGCATAGCAGAGTGACACCAATTTGCATGTTTCTCTTTTATTAGTGTAGATTATTAAGCCAAAATTAATTGATATAATGATCTTTGTACCTATAGAGAATACATATTTTCTTCAAACATTAGTGATAAACCTCATTAACTTAAGAAAAGCAAAATTCATCATTCAGATCACATTCTTAAAACACAATGCAATAAATCTAAAAATTGGTAATAAAAATATAAACCAAACAAGCCAATTAAAAACAAAGCATTTGGGGGAAAAAGGTAAGCACTATTTCTTTAAGAAAAAAAAAACAAAACCTGAGTCAAAGAGGAAGTAAAAATTTCAATTACAGTTTATTGAGAAAAAAACAAGATAGCTACAATACTGTCTGTCAAAACTAATGAGGTGTAGTCAGAACTGTTACTTAGAAGAAAATGTACAGTTTTGGAGCTTTTACTATGAAGTCAGAAATAATTAAAATAGACTATGCCTTCATTTCAGAAAGCTAGAGGAAAACAAAATAAATTTAAATAAAATATAAAGATGAAAACAGATGCTAATGAATTTTCTTTTTAATTTATTGATTTGAGAGAGACAGTAAGGGAGACAGAGACATACATAGATTTGCTGTTCCACTTATTTATGCACTTACTGGTTGATTCTTGTATGTACCCTGAATGGGGATTGAACCCAAAACCTTGGCCTATCGAGATGACACTCTAACCAACTGAGCTATGCGGCCAAGGCTGAAATTTTTATTTTTATGTTTTTGAATTTTGTATCTTATTTATTTATTTAAATTAAATCTTTATTGTTGAAAGTATTACATATATCCCCCTTTTTCCCCCATTGACCCTTTCTAGTTTGCCCCTGTCCTCTGTCCCAGGCCTTCACCGCCCTATTCAGGGCCAAATTTTTTTAAAGAAAAAGATATACATTTATCCATGAGATGGTTCTTTTTTTAAAATATATTTTTATTGATTTCAGAGAGGAAGGGAGAGGGAGAGAGAGATAGAAACACCAATGATGAGAGAGAATCATTGATTGGCTGCCTCCTGAGTGCCCCCCACTGGGGATCAAGCCCACAACCCAGGCATGTGCCCTTGACTGGTATCGAACCCGGGACCCTTCAGTCCACAGGCCAATGCTCTATCCACTGAGCCAAACCAGCCAGGGCTATGAGCTGGTTCTTTGACCACAGGACTGAACAAAACTTTTATGAGGAAAAAGAGTGTACATGCAACATTTTGAATGAGAAAAATAATTACAAAGGATAATAACAGAATACCATATACAATCTATGATAATAACTGTGAAACTATCCATTAAATGAATGATTTTAAAGGGAAATATAAACTACAAAAATGACTCAAGATTAGGAATAAAACCTTAGTAGGCCAATAACCATCAATGTTATTAGAAAATGTTATCAAAAAATGACACACACAAATAGCATCATGTATCAATGGGCTCATGGGTAAGCTCTTCTAGAAAAATAAACTTAGTAGTGTAGAAAAATTTCCCTAATTATATTAATAAGATAGAGCAATCCTTGTGCTAAACTTAATAAAAAATAGTACCCTCTACCACACTTATAAAGAAATCTTATTTGTGAATATAGAAGCAAAAATTCTAAATAAAAATATAAGCACATCAAATCCAAGAGCAACCTAAATAAACTGTGACTAAGTTCAGAAAAGTAGATGAATATGAAATAAATTTTAAAAATCAACTGCTTTTCCCATACACTAGCAATAAATTTAAAAATTAAAGGAAAAAGGTATCACTCATAACAATAAAAAAACTTCCCCAGTACCCAAGAAAATAAAAACTTTTTAAGTCAATGAGACCAATATGAAGAGAATCTTTAAAATTTTAAAATTGTAAAATAACAACTGGTAACTAAACAAACACAACCTAACTGGCTTGGAAAGTTCAAGATTGTCAAATCTGTGAATTCTCCCTGAATTAATCCCAATGGACTATTTTTGAAGAGTTGAAAAAATTATTCTGTAGCTCATCTTGAAGAATTTAATGTGTAAGAGCCATAAATATACTGTAAAATATAAGTAAAGGGGCAGTAAATGTCTTTCAAAGCTGTAACAACAAAAACAGCATACTACTGATGTTAGACTAGACAAACATAAACAAACCCACCTACATCTGATTAAAGATGTCATTTCAAACCAGTGGATGATTAAAACAAATAAATGGTATTAGAATAACTAGATAATCATTGGAGTGAGGTGTATAGATGCTGATATCAAACCAAAATAAATTCCAGGTAAAGATGTAAATGTGAACACGAAGCTATAAATGTTCTATTAAAAAATTCAAAGAAATCTTTATTTACTAGTAATTACCACTAGAGAAGACTTCCTAAGCAAGAAAGAAATTTTAAAAACTTGAAGGAAAGAATAGACCTGACTACTTAAATGCCAATGCTCCTATACATAAACCTAAATTAACATATTAAAATTTTTCAGTTGGCAGATGGCAAAAAAATATAACACCCTATCCTATGTTGGTAAGATTATGAGAAAACAATCACTTTCATTGAGTACTGGTAAAAGCACAAACAGGCATGACTCTTCTGAAGGACAGCTGCCTAATATGTACAAAAATTTGTAATGTGCATTGTTTTGATCTAATACTTCTATTCCTAGTAATTTATTCCAGAAAAATAATAGTACGGTTATGAACAATGCAAGTGTATGCATGTTCACTACAGCGATATTTCTAAGAGAAAATTTTGGAAATAAACTAAATGTCTAATAGGAGGTTGGGTAAATAATGACAGCTGAAGAACAGAATACTATACAGTCAACAAAACGAATGCAGAAATATGTCAATTTTACTAGAAGATGTTCACAATTACATGAACATTGTTACAGGAGAAAAAATGCAAGTCACAAAACACTATAAAGAGGACATAACAATCCTAAATGTGTATGTTCCTAACAACAGATTTTCAAAATACACAAAGCAAAAAATGACAAAACTGAAAAGAGAAATAGAAAAGTTCACAATTATAGTTGAAAAATTCAGTACTTCTCTTTTAGTAACATAATTAGTACACAGAAAATCAGCCAAGATAATGCATAAATTAATAACAACATCAATCAACTGGATCCAACTGACGTAGAACACTCCATCCAACAGCTCATGGATTATTCCCAAAGGCAGACCATATTCTGGGTAATAAACCTTTTAAAATTGTTAATGAATTAAAATCATACGTAGTGTTTTCTTTTACCATAATGGAGTTAAGATAGAAATAGATAGCCGAAACCGGTTTGGCTCAGTGGATAGAGCGTCGGCTTGCGGACTGAAGGGTCCCAGGTTCGATTCTGGTCAAGGGCATGTACCTGGGTTGCGGGCACATCCCCAGTAGGAGATGTGCAGGAGGCAGCTGATCGATGTTTCTCTCTCATCGATGTTTCTAACTCTCTATCTCTCTCCCTTCCTCTCTGTAAAAAATCAATAAAATATATTAAAACAAAAAAGAAATAGATAACAGAAAAAAAAATGGTGAAGACTCAAAACACTTGTAAGTTAACACGTTTAGCACCAAGCCTGTTTTGTCTTCCTTTCCGTTTAGCCCACGATATCCAATTTTACCGATATGCTGGTGGCACCAGTGACTGACGAGGTCCAGATGGAAAGTATAGTGTCAGTCACAGGTGACTGACAAAGCGCTTAACGTGTTAAACAACAGACTTCTAAATAGTGCAAGAATCAATAAAAAGGAAGTCTCCCCAAATTTGTAACATGCAGCGAAAGCAGTGCTTATGGAAAAATTTGTAGCAGTAAATGTTTATATTAGGAAAAAAGAAAGTTCTGATATTAATAATCTAAGCTTCTACCTTAAGCTATGAGAAAAAGCCCAGACTGTGTGGCTCAGTGGTTGAGTATCAACATATGAACCAGGAGGTCACTAATTCTAGTCAGGGCACATGCCCAGGTTGCGGGCTCAATTCCCAGTGTGGGGCGTGCCGAAGGCAGCCGATCAATGATTCTCTCTCATTGATGTTTCTATCTCTCTCTCCCTCTCCTTTCCTCTCTAAAATCAATAAAAAATATTTTTAAAAAAGCAAATAAGAGCAAATTAAGCCCAAAGCATGAAGAAATGAAACTATAAAAATTAGAGCAGATATCATAACAACTGAAAATAGAAAAACTATAGAGAAAATGAATGAAACCAAAACCTGGTTCTTTGGGGAGTGGAAATCAATAAAATTGATAAGCTTCTAACAAGACTGATTAACTAAAAGATAGAAAAACAAATCACCAAGTATCAGGAATGAAAGAGTAAGTAATACAGGGAATACTATAAACAACTCTTTGCACATAAATTCAACAACTTAAGATGAAACAGACCAATTATTTGAAAACTACAAACTACCAAAAGTCATCTAAATGACATAAATAACTTTAATAATCTTAAAACTATTAAAGAAATTATATTTTTAGTTAAAGTTGTTTGGTGAAAAGAAAAATACTTCAGACTCAGATGATTTCACTTGCAAATTCTATAAACATTTAAAGAATAAATAACATCCACTCTATACACTTCTTCCTGAAATAGAAGAAAGGGGGGATAGTTTCCCAAATTATTGTATGAAGCCAGAATCATTCTCATACCAAAAAAATAGACAAAGACAGTACAAATAAAAAATTGAAAAAAGAACACTATGGACCTACAGGCCAACATCCATCAGAATTATAGATCATCAACAAAAATCTTCAACAAAATACTAGCAAATAAAACCTAGCAGTATATAAAAAGAGTAACATAACAGGGCCAAGTAGTGTTTACCCTAGGAATATGAGGTTGATTTAATATTGAAAATCAGTCAATGTAATCTATCATATTAATAGTATAAAACAAATCTTATCAATAGATCCAAGAAAAAAATATAACATTCATTTATGATAAATATACATCAGCAAACTAGGAATGGAAGGTAACTTTCTCAACCTGAACAAGGGTATCTACAAAAACTCTCAAGTTAAGATCATACTAGTGGTGAAAGACTAACTGCTTTCTTCCTCAGTTTAGGAAGAATGGCAAGGTTGTGCACTCTTACTGCTTCTATTAAACATCATAATGGAAGTCCTACGCAGTGCAATAAAACATGAAAATGAAATTAAATGCACGAAGATTGGAAAAAATAAAACTGTTTACATTTACAAATGACAACTATCTATGTGGATAACATCAAGAAATCTAAAAAAACTAAAAATCAATAAGTGAGTTTTAGCGAGGTCGCAAAATATGAATTCAAGGTCAAAACACAAATATCAGTATTTCATAACAGCAGTATAAATCTGAAAACCTAAATTTTAGAAAAATACCATTTACAATAGCTCCAAGAAAATAAAATATAAATAAGGTATAAACCTAACAAGACAAGTACAGGATCTATATGGTAAAAAAAAATAATAACTAAATAATTAAGATATATAATACATTCATGGGTTGAAAGATTCAACATAGAAAGTATGTCAATCATTTTTAACTCCACCTATAGATGTGTGTTAGGGGTCCTCAAGACCACATTCCTAGGAGGACTACCAGGACTCAGTATATAATCATATTCATGGCTATGATTTATTATAGCAAAAGTTAACAAGCAAAATTAGCAAAGGGGAAAAAAGCATGGGCAAAGTTTGACAAAAAACAAAAGCAAGTTTCTAAGAGTCCTGTCTCAGTAGAGTAGTTTAGGATGCACTTAATTCCTCTGGTAATGAGATGTGACAATACATGTAAAGTATTGTCTACAGGGAAACTCATTAATGACTCAGTGCCTAAGATTTTATTGGGAGCTGGTCACGTAAACACTCTGTGCTTAGCATGTACCAAATTCCCGTCTCCCAGAAGGAAAGCAGGTATTCAGAATAAACCACATTGTTTGCACAGAGTTCAAGTACAGTTATCATTAAGGGAGGGTTTTATAGCAGTGCAGGGAACTGTTTACTAGTCAAGTTCCCAGATGCCAGCCAAGGGCCAACTTTGCAAACAGGCCTGTCTAAGGATAGCAGTACTAGGCCCATTATGTTAACCCTTTTCTGGACAAAATGTAACTCAATTCCAATCAAACTCAGCAGGACTTTTTTGTAGATATAAACAAACTGATTCTAAAATTTATAGAAAGGCAAAGGAATTAGAATAGCTGAAACAATTTTGGGAGAAAAAGAAGAGAGTTGAAAGAATCATGCTACCTAGTTTTAAGAATTACTATGAAACTGCAGAAATAAAGATAGTGTAATATTGGCAAAGGGATACAGAGATAATGGGATAGAAGAGAGTATAGAAATAAGTATAAAATTAGACCCACACAAATAAGGCCAATTGATTTTTGGCCAAAGCACAAAACAATTTAATGAAGAAAGTATATTTTTCCACAAATGGTGTTAGAATAATTAGACATTCATATGCAAAAAAATGTACTTTGACTTCAAAATCTTCATACCTTAATACAAAAATTAACTCAGAAGGGGTTACAGATTCAATGTTAAAACTATGAAACTCTTAGATAAAATATAGGAGAAAATATTCATGACCTAGGTTTAGTCAAAGAGTTCTTAGACATAACACAAAAGACACGATCTAAAAAGAAAACACTTTAGAGAGATTAAAAATGGCGGCAGAATAGGAGGATGCTGCATGGTCATGCTCCCAGGAACAAGCTGGAATTACAACTAAAATACTAGAAGGCTTCCTGAATAATCAATGGAAAACTCACAGGAGAGAAACCTGATACCCAAGGACCGAAGGTGGAGCCAGCATAGAGACTGGTAAGAGGGGCAGAGACGTGACCCACAGAGGGGAACTGAAGTCCCAGAGAGATATCTCAGCCACTGGTGGGGGTTGGGGGAGGTGCCAATGAGAATTCTGGGATCTAATCCCAGAGCTGGGCTCCCCAACAGAGAGCACCAAACTGAGGAAGGTATCCACATAACATCAAGCTGTGAAAAGCAGTGGGGTGCTGTCTGCCAGGGAGTGACAGCTAAAAGTTCAGGCACCCTCTTAAAGGGCCAAGGCACAAACATTCCCTGTGGAGCCACCCACCTTGTTCTCTGGCAGAGGGAGGGTGAAGTGGACTGGAGCTGTGAGAGCAGAAGCCAGCACTGGGGACTCGGGGGACAGAGCTCAGAAGGCAGACACCCCAAGTCTCCTGGGCTCAGTTATTCCCTCACACAGCCACACAGACATCTGCCTTGCCTGGGGGGATAGACATCTGCCTTGCCTGGGGGGACAGACATCTGCCTTGCCTGGGGGAAGACAGTTGACACACCCTATTGGAAAACACCTTGCCCTGAGGCTGCTTAAGAGATTAAAAGTAACAATTCGAAGGAGTAGCAGCTGCTTGTGTACCCTGCCCAAATCCAAGGAACAGCAGCCTCCTGATCACCACACCCTCTGTCTGAGGAACAGCAGCTGTGTGTGAAGCCTCCCTCTACCAGCCAGAGAAGCCACCACAACTGTGAACAGCACCCACCAGAGGAGCTGCTACCAATTGAGGAGCAGCTGCTACCACAACCGCCCGAGGAGCAACCTCAGCCCGAGGAGCCACTGCCACCCAAGGAGCAGCCACTGAACGACTCAACATCTAGATATGGCGGTACGATCAAACATGGGTAGACAAAGAAACCCCCAAAGGAAAGAAAAGGAGGACTTGCCAGAAAAGCAGCTAAGTGATACAGAGGCATGCAAAATGACAGAAAAAGAATCCAGATTAAGGGTCCTAGAGTGCATAAACCGGATGGTGGAAGAAATCAACAACTTATGCAAGAAGCAAGAAGAAACAGATGAAAAAATCAATAAATTATGTAAGAACCAAGAAGAAATGAAGAGTGATATAGTTGCGATAAAAAATACAATTGAAAGTTTCAACAGTAGACTAGGAGAAGCGGAGGACCGAATTAGCGAATTAGAAGACAGGGAAAGAAAACACACACAAACTGAACAGCAATTGGAGAAAAAAATTAAAAGACAGAAGGAGAGCCTAAGGGAGCAATGGGACAACATGAAACGAAACAACATACGAATAATAGGGGTGCCAGAAAAACAGAAAGAGGAACAAGGGTTAGAAAACCTATTTGAAGAAATAATATCAGAAAACTTCCCTGAGGTGGGGAAGAAAAAAAATCACACAAGCACAGAGAGTCACAAACAAGGTGAACCCGAAAAGACCCACACCAAGACACATCATAATTACCATGGCAAATGTTCAGAACAAAGAGAAAATCTTAAAGGCTGCAAGAGAGAGAACGAACATTACATTCAAGGGATCTCCCATTAGATTATCCAAAGAATGGACAGAAATTTACAAAGTGATGCAAAGCAAAGGACTGAATCCAAGAATACTCTATCCAGCAAGGCTATCATTCAAAATTGAAGGGGAAATAAGAAGCTTCACAGACAAAAAAAAAAACAAAAAAAAAGGCTAACGGAGTTTATCACCACCAAGTCAGCAATGCAAGAAATGCTAAAGGGAGTGGTGTACAAAGAAGAAATAAAAAGCTCAGAAAGAAAACAGCCACACACAAAAAAGAAATGGCTACAAACAAGTACCTTTCAATAATAACTTTAAACGTAAACGGACTAAATGCTCCAACCAAAAGACATCAAATGGCTGAATGGATAAAAAAACATGACCCATACATTTACTGTCTACAAGAGACCCACTTCAGAAGAAGGGACTCACACAGACTGAAAGTAAAGGGATGGAAAAATATCTTTCAGGAAAATGGAAATGAAAAAAAAAAGCTGGGGTAGCAATACTTATATCGGACAACATAGACCTCAAAGTGAAGGCCATAACAAGAGATAAGGAAGGCCACGTCATAATACTAAAGGGATCAATACAATAAGAAGATATAACCCTGATAAACATATATGCACCCAATGCAGGAGCACCCAAATACATTAAAAAAACTCCAGGAAGATATCAAAGGAGAGATCGACAACAATACAATCATAGTATGGGACTTTAATACACCACTGACAGCACTGGATAAGTCCTCTAGACAAACAATCAGCAAAGATACAGCAATCCTAAATGACTCACTAGATCAGATGGACTTAATTGACATCTACAGAACACTTCACCCCAAAGCCATGGAATATACATTCTTCTCAAGGGCTCATGGGACATATTCAAAAATAGACCACATATTGGGTCACAAACAAAGTCTCCCCAAATTCAAGAAGACTGAAATCATACCAAGCATCTTCTCAGACCACAATGGCATAATATTAAAAATAAACTACAATAAAAACAACCCAAAATACTCAAACACTTGGAAGCTGAATAGCATGTTATTAAATATTGATTGGGTTACCAATGAGATCAAAGAAGAAATTAAAAACATCCTGGAAACTAATGACAAAGAAAACACAACAATCCAAAACCTATGTGACACAATGAAAGCAATCCTGAGAGTGAAGTTTATAGCTCTACAGGCCTATCTCAAAAAACAAGAAAAAATGATAGTAAATCATTTAACTATACAACTCAAAGAATTAGAAAGAGAGCAACAAGAAACTGTGGTACATCTACACGATGGAATACTATGCTGCTCTAAAAAGGAAGGAACTCTTACCATTTGCAACGTCATGGATGGAACTGGAGAGCATTATGCTAAGTGAAATAAGCCAGTCAATGAAGGAAAAATACCACATGATCTCACTCATTCATGGATAATAGAGACCATTATAAAGTTTTGAACAGTAATAGATACAGAGGCAGAGCTGCCTCAAACAGATTGTCAAACTGCAGCGGGAAGGCCAGGGAGGGTTGGGGGGCAGGAGGGAGGGAGGTAAGAGATCAACCTAAGGACTTGTATGCATGCATATAAGCATAACCAATGGACATAAGACACTGGGGGATAGGGGAGGCTAGGGGACTGTCAAGGGCGGGGGGGGGGGAAAAGGACACATATGTAATACCCTTTGTAATACTTTAAGCAATAAAAAAAAGAAAAATATATTCCAAATTTTGTTAGTTGTATAATGGTTATGTTTAAATTATTAACACCTAAGAAATTGGGTGAAGGGTACATATAATATGCTGTAGTATTTTATAGTTTTTTTTTACATGTATGAGATTATTTGAAATTAAAATATTAAAAAATTAAAAATTAATAAAATATTAATTGAAATGTATCTGCATTACATGAAAAAAAAATAAGGAACTCTTACCATTTGCAACAGCATGGATGGAACTGGAGAGCATTATGCTAAGTGAAACAAGCCAGTCAATGAATGAAAAACACCACATGATCTCGCTCACTCATTGGTAATAAAGACCATTATAAACTTATGAACAAAAATAGATACAGAGGCAGAGCTGCCGCAAACAGACTGTCAAACTACAGCAGGAAAGCCAGGGAGGGTTGAGGGGCGGGAGGTGGGGTGGGTAAGAGATCAACCGAAGGACTTGTATGAATGCATATAAGCATAACCAATGGACATAAGACACTGGGGGGAAGGGGAGGCTGGGGGATTGTTAAGGGCAGGAAAAAAAGGAGACACATGTAATACCCGTTGTAATACTTTAAGCAATAAAAAAAAGAAAAATAAATAAATAAATAAATAAATACTTAAAAAAACGGACTTTATTTAAATTAAAAACATATAATATTCATGAAATTAAAAAGTTATAAAGGTGGAGAATAAATTAGGAGTCTCTAGAGACAAGAAGGTGAGAGGAGGGAGTTGGCTATAGTTATAAAAGGGAAACATGAGGGATCCTTATAGTGATGAAATAATTCTGTATTGGTGGTGGTAGTGCTTACAAAATTCACATGTGTGATAAAATTATATAGAGCACACACACACACGAGTACATATAAAACCGATGAAATTTAAATAAGGCTTGTGAAACCTTGATTGTGACACTATACTACATTTGTGCAAAATGTTATCATTGAGAAAAAGGTAAAAGGTACACAGGACCTCTCTATACTATTTTTGCAAGTTATTATAAATCTATTATTTTAAACGTAAAAATTTCATAGAACTACATACCAAAATACTCAACTGTGATTCTCAATCAAAAAGATGTACATTAGCATCACTTGCAGAGCTTTATAAAAATAAATGTACCTGGGCCACACCCCCACAATTCCAATTTGATAAGTCTAGGATGGGACCTGGGTATCTGTGATTCTGTGATCTGCACACTAAAGATCCATCCCTATGGATTACCACTACTTTAAAAGTGGAGGGTAAGAAATACACACATTAACAGTGGTTGTGGGATCATAGGTCATTGTAATTTCCTACCCTGCTATAATAAATGTGAAGTTTTGTACAATAAAAGTAACAAAAGCTGTTATAAAAAAGATTCAGTTCATCATTCTAGCTGGTAGATATATTTTATTTCTGTTATCCATTTATTATTCCCTATCCCTACTCCCAATTTCAATTACCCATGAATTTGATGAGTAGATCTTCTTTGTTCTCTGTTCTCATTTACATCACCAATAAAAAAAAGTTTGATCAAAGTCTGCTGGAAGTCCACTAGAAATCTTGTTGTAGCTTGGTAATGATCAATAATCTTTGGGATTAATTTTATTTATTTAAGATCTCTCCAAATTTTACTCTTATCTAATTTATTACTCTCCATCATTTCCATAAGATAATAGACATTTTCATGCTTTGTTGATGTCCAATCTCCCACCTTTCCCCAGTCGGTCACTCCAAAGTGAGCCTGAACCATTTCTCTGGCACTTAAAGGATATTAAACTATATTAACTTTTCTCCCTAATTATACAGGAACACTATGCCTTATATTTCTGTGCAAACTCCATAGCAATCCATTCGATTCCATTCATTCAACAAATATTTATTGACACCCTTCTATGTGCCAGGTATTATTCTAGGCTACCTTTCCTTAGTGTAAAATGATAATTAAATATTCACTGTAGTATTCCCTTACCAACCAACTCTGGACAAACAGCTACCCGCCATGTTTGGTGCTACACTGTCCTTCCTATTATCCATCCTACCCAAACTTGAAGGACTTTGCCACTGACCCCTATCAAAATCACTAGATATACTTTTACAAGATTTTAAGAAGAATTAAACTACCATACCATCAGTTTCTTTTTTTATATATAAATAATCTCTTCTTCCATTTGTTTCTCCAGTATCTAATTTATAACGTTCTTATAGTATTTGGTATATTTTATTATGTATGTACTTATTTGTGTGCATGTCTTACCTTGACCGAGCTTATATAATAAAAGGCTAATATGCAAATTGACCAAATGGTAGAACAACTGGTCGCTATGATGTGCACTGACCACCAGAGGGCAGACACTCAATGCCAGAACTGCCCCCTGGTGGTCAGTGCACTCCCACAGGGGGAGTGCTGCTCAGCCAGAAGCCAGGCTCATAGCTGAGGAGCCCAGCAGCGGTGGTGGGAGCCTTTCCCACCGCCATGGCAGCGCTAAGGATGTCTGACTGACAGCTTAGGCCTGTTCCCCTGAGGGCTCCTGGACTGCGAGAGGGCGAAGGCTGGGCTGAGGGAGCTCCCCCCGCCGCCCCCCCCCCCGCTCCAAGTGCACAAATTTCGTGCACTGGGCCTCTAGTATATCATAAGCTTTCCAAAGGCAGGAACCATGGCTTATTCAGCTCTGTAGACCCAGTACATTTTTACCATGTCTGGAACCTGGCATTGCTAAATGAATAATTGATAAACAGAATAGCAGTTCCTTAAAGCAGGAGTTGCCAGGCTCACCTGTATTTTCACCAACCAGTTCACAAGAGAGGCCCTCATGTCACTGTTGATCTCAGTCTGACTTCTCATGTAATTTTTAAGTCTGAACTTTTCCTGGTGGCAATAAGAAAGAAATGTTAATAAACTATTCTTATAGTTCAAAAATTGTATCTGAGGAAAAAATATTTGCAACTAATATCTCAGAAAAAAATATAACTTAACATAATTAACTTCTTCACTATTTAACTCATTTTCAGCTGGTATCTGATAAAGGCAGATCAAAGTATACTTTCCCAGTTCTTTGAAAAAGGGACACACATGATATTCAAGTGTCACAGTGGATACTGAGGAATCCAGGGGGAAGACAGGCAGAAACATATCTATGATTAGATGAATATCAAAAAGGTTCTGCCTCCTTTTTGAAATTCAACCTAAAAGCACAATACCATTCTATGTAGAGCAATGCTTCTCAAACTTTAACATGCATATATACCACTTGGAGGATCTTTAAAATTCACAATCTATTTAGAAGGTCTGGGGTGGGTCTAGGTTTTTGCATTTCTAACAAAATCCCAAGTGAAACCTATAGTGCTAAGCTAAGGCCCACACTTTTGGCATAGCAAAGTTTTCTCTTACTTCCTCTAAGGTATACTAGAAAAAATGTAGGCTCTAGAGTCAGTTAATCAAAAGCTATGTCTCTAGTGAAAATAAGAGTTATTCATCCTCCCTCTCAGGCATGGCCTGCTAAAATTCTAGTTGGCACATAATCTTGGTCCCATCTGTTCTGTTGAAAGAGACAGGGAAAAATTGAAATTGATGAATATTAGTAGTAAAAGAGACTGGCAGATTTCAAAGGAGGAAGAAAATTTCACCAGGTTGGAAAGGTAAAACAAAGGGTATGATTTTATATATGATGCCAGAAACTTGCATAGAGAAAGGAAAAGATCTCTAATAGCAGCTACTCAGAGGAGACTACTTGACCATTTTTGTGTCTGAGACTGTCTCCTCAGCAATTAGAGGTGTAGGCTTATGTTCCTCTAGGTAATAATACTTCATTTCATATCCCAACTCTACCACATACTAGTTGTGTGACTATGGACAGTTTCCCCCATCTATAAAAAGGAGATAATAGTACCTACCATCATGAAATTAATGGGAGAATTAAACAAGATAATGTCTATAAATTCCTTAGCACAAAGTATAACTCATAGTAAGCTACCAGTAGATGCCAGTTGTTGCCCCCCTTTCAACTCATATTTGAAGGATGAAGTGATGAGGAAATGAGAACTAAAAATCATTCCTACCCCCCACCAGTCATCTACATACCTCTCTCGCCTTCATGTAGTTGAAGATATCCTTGGTGTATGCTAAGTTGAAATATGGATCATAATGGTCCCCATCAATCATCTCCAGTATTGTTATCTGATTGGAAATCATCAAAAAGTCATATTAGGAGAAAGATTCCAAGGAAGGCTTAGCATATGCACATATACAATGACTTCTTTCTTTCCACTGTCATCTTCTACTAAGGTTCTTCAAGCTTCATACATCCTGGACCATAACAGAGCACCCTTTCACCCTGCAATCCTCATGCTGCTGAGTGACCAAGATATGCTTAGTCCTCCTTGTACATGTCTGCTCTACCCTAGGAATCTGACACTATTTTTACAGGTAAGCTCAAGATTCTTCAGCAACACCGTTATTTTACTATTTTGTCTGTCATCTGTCTTCTTAGGTTCCTTGTCCCAAAGCTTTAATCTGGCCCAAATCATCTTCTTGGTAGCCTTTTCCACCATTCTACACCTTTATTCAGGTTGTTTTGCCTACAAGAGGGCTATTTCTCTTTCTATTTGCCAAATCTCATCCCTTTACCCTTTTAATTTACAACTTAAAGAGCATCTTCCTTAGGAGATGCCTCCGTGAACTTTACCCATCTTTGACTGAAGTCCATTTGAATTCAGATTGCAATTACTAAGAAAGGCAATTTCCCAAGAAGTAAATACTACTGCAAAGCCTATATATATTTATATACAGTATTACAGGCTCTTGTGGGTATTCCTAGAATAAACACTCTCTAATTGCTTAGGTGAATCACTATGCCAATCAGAAAGTCAAGAGGTTCTACAAGGCCAACTTGATTTACTATAGCTTATAATATATAGTTCAGTTTCTGTTTAAGAAAAAAAAATCTCTTTGCTAGCAGCTACCTCCAGGACAACAAAGAACATTTAATCTAATGTAAGAAGAGAGCAGAATACCTTCTTCTTTGATATATGGCGCCAATAGGAGAAACGTTTTTTGGAACTGGATTTACGAGCACTGTACTTCTTTTTGGTTTTATACTTGCCCAAACTAGTCATTTTGCCAAAGTTGGCCATGCCTGTTTGGGATTCAGGGGGAGAGTTGAACACATGTGAGCTGTTATTAACTTGGAGTGTTGATAAATCTTTAAGAAAAGTGTCTTCCTTTTGGGTGGGATTATCTTGCAAGGTCAATGGCTCCTCACAGGACAACTTCTTCTGAGCGGTAGATTTCTTATTCAACATCTTTAAATTGAATGAGTCATCAATGGTAGGCTTCCCCTGAAAAGTTAATTCTTCAATGATGAAGGGATCCTTCTCAATGCTGGGCTTCTGCTGCAAGGACAATTGCTTCTTCAAGAGGAACACATCCCCTTGAGCAGTGGACTTCTCCTTTAAAGATAATTGACTCTCCGTGCTTATTATTGCTTCAGTGGAGAGCTTCTTCTTCCGAATCAATGGTTTCTTCAAAAGGAAATCCTCTTCAGTGGTGCTTTTCTCCTGAAAAATCAACCGCTTCTTCAAGGAGTCCTCTTTGGTATCAGTGATATGCTTCTTCTTTAAAGATAACAGCGTCTTGTCAATTGCCTCCTCAGTTGAAGACTTCTTCCTAAATGGCCCTGGCTTCATAACAAAGAAATCCTTATCTTTGCCAATCATATTCTGCAAGTCCAACACTTCTTGGCAGATGGACATCATTATTTGAGTGGTGTACTTTTTCTTATTTAAAGATAATGGCTCCTTGCTGGAGATTGCCTCATTTGTGGTATGTTTCTTCCTAAAGGAAACTGGCTCCATAAGAAATTCATCTTTGCTGTGAATATTCTCCTGCAATGCCCGAGGCTTCTTCAAGAGGGCTACCTCCCCCTGAGTGGTGTGCTTCTCTGGCAACATAGATGATTCCTTGAAGAGGAACTCCTCCTCAGTGGTAGGCTTCTTTTTAAAGGACAATGGCTCCTTAATGAGTGACTTCTCTTCAGAAATGGCCTGCAATACTAGTGGCTTCTTCAAGCAGGATAGCTTATCTTCAGTGGTACGTCTCTTTGCAAACACTAGCACCTCATTGGGGGTCGCCTTCTCAATGGTACGCTTCTTCTTAAAAACCAAAGGCTCCTTTAAAAGTGACTCCTCTTCAGTTGGATTCTTTTGCAAGGCCAAGGGCTTCTTTAAGACAGACATGTCCCCCTCAGTGGTATGCTTCTCTTGCAACAGAAATGGCTCTTGGAAAAGGAACTCCTTAGTGGTAGACTTATTCTCAAAAGGAAATGGTTCCTTATTGAGAAACTTCTCTCTGGAGGTGGCCTTCTGCAATATTAGTGGCTTTCTCTTATAAGACACCTTCTCCTGAGTGGTATACTTATTTAAAGTTAACAGTCTCTCAGTGGTGGTAGACTCCTCAGTTTTAGGTTTCTTCCTAAAGTCCATTGGTTCCATAAAAGTGTCCTTTGCAATGTTATTGTCCAGTGAGGTCATTTCCTTCACACAGCCGAACTGCTTAGTGGTAGACTTATTTTCAACAGGAAATGGTTCCTCATTGAGCAACTTCTCTCTGGAGGTGGCCTTCTGCAATATTAGTGGCTTTCTCTTATAAGACACCTTCTCCTGAGTGGTACACTTATTTAAAGTTAATAGCCTCTCGGTGCTGGTAGACTCCTCAGTTTTAGGTTTCTTCCTAAAGTCCATTGGCTCCACAAAAGAATCCTCTTCAATGTTATTGTCCAGTGAGGTCATTTTCTTCACACAGCAGAACTGCTTAGTGGTAGACTTATTTTCAAAAGGAAATGGTTCCTCATTGAGCAACTTCTCTCTGGAGGTGGCCTTCTGCAACATTAGTGGCTTTCTCTTATAAGACACCTTCTCCTGAGTGGTATACTTATTTAAAGTTAACAGTCTCTCAGTGGTGGTAGACTCCTCAGTTTTAGGTTTCTTCCTAAAGTCCATTGGTTCCATAAAAGTGTCCTTTGCAATGTTATTGTCCAGTGAGGTCATTTCCTTCACACAGCAGAATTGCTTCTCTTGACTTATATACAACTTCGTGGAGGATAATGTCCTCTTAGCAAAAGTTGCCTCTCCAGTTTCATGCTTATTCCCAAAAGTCACTGGCTCTGAAACAAACTCAAAATCACTCTCAGTCTCCTCCAGCAAGGATAGTGGCTCCAAAAATTCAGATGTCTCATTCCAATTTATGTCCTTCTTTAAAGATAATGACCTCTTGATATGAGTTGTGTTCCTAGTAGTAGGTTTCTCTTTTAAAACTAATGGCTTTTTTAAAAGAGATGCCTCCTCAGTAGTGGGTGCTTTAGAGATGGTAGATATATTCAGAGTGGGTGGTTTCTCCACAAGGTTTAGTACCATTGTGGTAACTGCTGATGATGAGAGTTCCAATTTATATCTGTAAAGAAAACAATATCTGGGTAAGAAGAATGTAGTTCCTAGAATCTTTACCTACCACCTCATTTTGTTGCCAAATGTACTAAAGGTATGAAAGTGAAAAGGCCTTCAACTCCAGGAGACAGATTAGAGTGTAAAAATCAATGCGTACCATAGTGAATTAACTAAATAGCAGTTTATAGTTTCTATGACCTACATCCCCTCACTTTTCTGAAAAATTTCTCCTGAAATCCATGCTATACTTTTAGAATATATGATTTATTACCTTTATTTATATGTAAAGGCTTTCATTATAATACTTACCACATTGTATGAGTTATCTGCTTACATATCAGTCTCCCTCACTAGCTGCAATTATTTGTCTTTATATATCAGAACTAGGCATCTGGTAAAATTCAGGTTGAAATTAATATTTTTGAAAGCTTATGAGAGAGGATTTTAAGAGAGAAGTGTATAAGAGGCTCAAGAAGGGTTATAAGTAAAAGCTGGGCACTTAACGTTGGTGGTATCTAACCATAGTCCCTTTACCCTAGACTATTCACAAGGTATTTTCTCAGTGGACATGAAAAGACCAAAATAAGCATTGTTCGCATGTGTCAGATGCAAAGCTTTGTTTTGTATAGGATTTCATGTCCAATCAGAGTGAGTAACCTGGTGTAACTAAATCATTGGATGACTAGAAATCAGAATAAGAGAGAGGATTAAAAACAAATATAATCATCAGTCTGCACAAGAATAAGTACCGCCAAGAAACTATGTATCATATGATTCCATTTATCTGAAATACCAATAGACATATCCATAGAGGATATTCATAACAGAAAGTAGATTGGTGGTTGACTGGGGCTGAAAAGGGGTGGGTCTGGGAAGGGAAGGGTAGAAAGGAAGACTGAAAAGGGAAGGGACTGCTAATGGGTACGAGTTTCTTTTTTGGGGGGGGTACAGAATATTGGAAAAGTTCTAAAATTAGATAGTGGTGATGTGATGGCTATACAACTAACTCTATGAATATAATACCAAAAAACAATGAATTATTTTTAAAAAAGAAGTGCCAGCTGTATTAGTAGAAATTGACAAGCTGATTCTAAAATTTATATGGAATTTCAAGGAACCCAGAATAGCCAAAACAATCTTGAAAAAAAGGAACAAAGTTGGAGGCAATTTCAAAATGCCTTACAGAGCAACAATAACCAAGATAGCTGTGGTACTGATATAACTACAGATATGTAGATCAATGGAATAAAATTAAGAGTTCAGATATAAACACTTGCCTTAACAATCAATTTTGACATGGTTGTCAAGACAATTAAGTGGAGAAAGATTAGTCTATTTAAGAAAAAGGTGCTAGAACTGGATATCTACATGCAAAACAATTAATTTAGACCCCTAACATACACCACCAACAAAAATTAACTTTAAAAAGCCTAAGTTAAGAGCTAAAACTTTAAAACTCTTAAAAGAAAATCATAAAAATAAGCAAAGAAAAAAAAAGGTCATGGACATAGTATGGTGATTACCAGAGGAAAAGGGGGGTGGGGGAGGTAGAAGAGGGTAAAGGGGGATAAATAGTGATGGAAGGAGAATTGACTTGGGGTGGTTAACATACAGTACAATATATAAATGATGTATTATAGAACTGTACACGTGAAACAAAAAAATTCAATAATATTCTTTAAAAATAAAAATTTTAAGACGTAAATCTCTATAACCTTGGATTTGGCACTGGTTTCTTATTAAATATGACACCAAAAGCATAAGCAACAAAAGAAAAATATAAATTGAATTCTACAAAGTTAAAAATGTTTGTGCATCAAAGGACACCAACAGGAAAGTGAAAATACAACCCACAGAATGAATAAAAATATTTCCAAATCATTTATCTGATCAGGGACTTATATCTAGAGTATGCAAAGAACTCTTACAAATTCAATAATGAAAAGTTCAATGACTAAATTATAAAAAGGGGACAAAGGATCTGACTAGATATTCTTCCAAAGAAGATATGCAAGTGACCACTAAGCATATGAAAGATGTTGAATGTCAGAGAAATGCAATCTAAAGAAGGAGATACTACTTCACACCCACTAGGATGGCCATAATTTTTTTTAAAGAAAGAAGATAACAAGCGTTGACAGGGATATGGAGAATTAGAAACCCTCATATATTGCTTGTAGGATTGTAAAATAGTGCAACCACTGTAGAATACAGTTTCACAGTTCCTCAAAGAGTACAACATAGAATTGCCATTTGACCTAGCAATTATATTCCTAGGAATATACACAAAAGGATCCTATATAATAAAAGCCTAATATGCTAAGTGTCTGGTCATTCAGTCGTCTGTTCAATCAAAGCATAATATGCTAATGATATGCTAAGGCTGCTCAACCACTCGCTATGACATGCACTGACAACCAGGGGACTGACACTCTGACCAATAGGTTAGCTTGCTGCTGGGGTCCAGCTGATCAGGACTGGGTGAGATGGGCCAGACACACCCTGGAGCTCTCCTGTGGTCCCTCCCCGACTGGCCAACCTCCTGTATCCCATCCCTCCCTGGCCCTGATCATCCACCAGTGGGGTCCCTCAGCCTGGCCTGCACCCTCTCACAATCATCAATCCCTTGGGGGATGTTGGAGATACAGTTTCAGCCTGATCCTGCAGGCCAGGCTGAGGGACCCCACTGGTGCACGAATTCATGCACTGGGCCTTTAGTCTATCTACACTAATAAAAGAGAAAGATACAAATTAACCATCACTCCGCCACTCCGCTACACCTATAAGCCACACCCACAAGTCAATCAGGAGTGAGTATGCAAATTAACCCAACTAAGGTGGTGGCGGCCACGGAGCTGGAGCAAGCAAGAGGGTTGGGTTGTCCCAGGCAATGGAGGAAGCCAAGCTTCCCACCTGCCCTAACCAGCCCTGGGCTCTGCTCAAGGCTACAAAGTTTCAATTATAGAAGATAAATAAATCCCAGATACTTGCGTCCAGCCCACCCTGGCCTCCACTCAAGGAGGTGCTGAAAAAAAAAAAAGAAAAAAAGGAGAGGCTGGGAGCTTAGGTCGCTGGGGGCGTGGCCAGCCTGTAAATGGCCCTCAGCCCCTCACCCAGGCTGGCCAGGCACCCCAGTGGGACCCCCACCTTGATCCGGGACACCCTTCAGGGCAAACCAGCTGGCCCCGACCCGTGCACCAGGCCTCTATCCTATATAATAAAAGGGTAACATGCAAATTGACCCTAACTGGGAATGACTGGTCACTGACACATACTGACCACCAGGGAGCAGACGCATAATGCAGGGGGAGCTCTGCTCAGCCACAAGCCAGGCTGATGGCTGCCAGCACAGCGGTGGTGGCAGGAGCCTCTCCCGCCTCCTCAGCAGCACTAAGGATGTCCGACTGGAGCTTAGGCCTGCTCCTCGATGGCAAATAGACATCCCCCAAGAGCTTCAGGGCTGCCAGAGGAATGTCTGACTGCCAGCTTAGGCCTGATCCCCTGGGGATCCCAGCAGGTGGACATCCCCTGAGGGGTCCCAGACTGTGAGAGGGCACAGGCCGGGCTGAGGGACCCTCCCCCCCCCCCGAGTGCACAAATGTTTGTGCACTGGGCCTCTAGTCCTATCTAATAAAAGAGAAAAATGGTAATTGGCGTACGACGATACCCTTTTCATTGGCTAATCAGGGCTATATGCAAATTAACTGCCAACTAAGATTGGCAGTTAACTGCCAACATAGGCGCAATGCTGGGAGGCAAAAGGGGAAGGAGGGAAGAAGCTGCCTGCCGCTGACTGCAATCGGAAACCCAGGCGGCAGCCAAGAGCCAGAGAACCGAGCTGCCTTTGCTCGGAGAAGCCAGGCCTCCTTTGCCGGCTTCTGTGATAAGAGAACCTGGCCGCCTTTGCCGGCCCTGGGCCAGTAATGGGAGAAGCTGGGTGGGGCAGGGAAGAGGTGGATGTCTGCCTGGCTTCTCAGATCACTGATCACCAGTGATGGGAGAACACCCAGAGGCGGGGCCAGAGGCCAGGCTGCATAGCTGCCTGGGCTGGACCCCAGGGGCAACGCAGCCGGGCCCCAGAAGGAGACCCAGGGCCCAGGGCTGAGTTGCAGCTGTGGTACGCAATCCAGTGCCTGGGCTGAGGAGACCCAGAAGGAGACCCAGGCGACGGGGCTGTTTTTGCCGCTGGGGCACGCAATCCGGTGCCCAGGCTGAGGAGACCCAGGGCCCGGGGCACACCATCCGGTCCGGGGGCAATACAGCCAGGCCCCATAAGGAGACCCAGGCACCAGGGCTGTATCGCTGCTGGGGCACGCGATCCAGTACCTGGGCTGAGGAGACCCAGAAGGAGACCCAGGGGCCTTGCAAGAGGAGAGTCTCCATGGTCAGATGGTGTGGTGTCGGGACAGGAATAAAGACCCGAGGTGACTCAGATGCCTGGCCACAGGGTTAGACCAGCCAGCAGGGCCTTTCAGTTGGGACTGGGGTGGGGGTGGGGCGAGGGAGGCAAGCCGGAAATAGAGAACTACAACTCCCAGGAGGCTTAGCGGCCAGGGCCTGGGTGCCTGGCTGTGAAATCGGATGGGCTGTAGTTTCGCAAGCCACTTTAAACTAGAGGCTTGCAAGGTTGGAAGTTCTGCGTCGGGAGCCAGGGAGAAATGGAGCTGGAGCAGAGAGAGGGGTCCATGGCAGCTGTGGGCTTTGAGGAGTTCTCAGCACCTCCTGGCTGGGAGCTGGCGCTGCCTCCGCTGAAGGTGGTCACATCCTGGAGAGCGAGCTTGAGACCAAAGTGGAGTTGTGTCTGGGGGTCTGGGCAGCTCCAGCCTCCAGGAGCGAGACGAAGAGGAGGAGGCAGCCTGAGGCCAGCAAGGGCGGCGCCAACAGGAACTCAATCGCAGGAAGTACCAGGCGCTGGATCGGCGCTGCAGGGAGATCGAGCAGGCGAAGGAGCGGGTCCTGAACAGGCTCCATCAGGTATAGAGGATAACATGGAGACTCCAGCAGGAGCGGAGGTTCCTCATGAAGGTGCTGGACTCCTACGGTGACAACTACCGGGCCAGCCAGTTCACCATCTTACTGGAGGACGAGGGCAGCCAGGGCAGAGACGCCCCCAACCAGGCAACGCTGAGAACGAGCCTCCAGAGAAAGAGGGGCTGTCCCCGCCCAGGAGGACGCCAGCGCCCACAGAAGCCAGCAGCCCGGCCCCTGGCGAGGGGCCCAGCAGTTGGAAGAGGCGGCGAGTGCCATAGGAAGGGCACTGGGCAGGAGTCCCGCTGACTCCGGAGCTGGCCCCCGTGCAGATAAAGGTGGAGGAAGACTTTGGCTTCTAAGCCCTCGAGGCTCTGGACTTAAGTTGGGTTTCTCGGGGGCCAGACAAGCTGCTGCCCTACCCCACCCTAGCCAGCTCCCCCTTTGACTGACCCCCCAATAAATGGACCCGATGCAAAAAAAAAAAAAGCTTATAGAGGCATGTTTATAGGATCAAATAGTATAAATATAGATGTAACAGGACAATAAAAAGAGAACCTGGCTATGATGATAACCTGAATGCTGCCTCTGTGTCACTCCTTCTTTGGGAACCCCTGGACCTGCTGGGGCTGGACCCCAACATTCCTCTTCTTATAAGGACTTCAGTGAGATGGGCTAAGGGGTCCCACTGGAACTGCCACAATTTAATGTAATCCCCTCTTTAAAGATCTTATCTCCATATACAGGTACATTCTGAGGTTCTGGGGATTAGGATTTTAACATACATTTTGTTGATTACCCAAATCAGCCCTTAACAACCAGCATGTTTCAGAAAGTAGATTCCTACAGGGTTATTTACCAAACATTCAGAAGTATTTTTAAAAGAGCTAAGCCCCTCGCCCACCGTGTGGGCCCCTCCCAGCGAAGAGCGAAGGCCTGGGTTCCGGGCACCGGAGGAAAACTGGTGCCAGCAGCCAGGGGAAGGGGCCCCCAAGGGGCCCCAGATTGCGAGAGGGCACAGGGTGGGCTGAGGGACCCACCCGAGTGCACAAATTTTTGTGCACCGGGCCTCTAGTCCTATCTAATAAAAGAGAAAAATGGTAATTGGCGTACGACGATACCCTTTTCATTGGCTAATCAGGGCTATATGCAAATTAACTGCCAACTAAGTTTGGCAGTTAACTGCCAACAAGATGGCGGTTAATTTGCATATGTAGGCACAATGCAGGGAGGCGAAAGGGAAAGCAGGAAGAAGCCCCCTGCCACTGACAGTGATCGGAAACCCAGGGGGGAGCTAAGAGCTGGGGGGCAGGGCAAAGGCGGCCCTGGGGCCGCCTTTGCCCTGCCCCGCAGCCATGATCGGAGAATCAGGTGCCTTTTCCGCCCTGGCCAGTAATAGCAGGAAGTAGGGGTGGAGCCAGCGATGGGAGCTGGGCACGGTCGAAGCTGGCAGTCCCAGGAGCTAGGGGTCCCTTGCCTGGGCCTAAAGCGAAGCCCATGATCGCGGGGCCGCTGCAGCTGCGGGTCCCCACTGCCCGGGCCGGACGCCTAGGCCAGAGGCGTTAGGCCTGGGCAGGGGCGGAGCCTGCAACCGTGGGGAGCTGGGGGTCCCCTGCCCAGGCCTGACACCTCTGCCGGAGGCCTCAGGCCTGGTCAAGGGGCCGATCCGGTGATTGGTGATCGGAGGGTGATGAGGGTCAACTCCTCTGGCCGAGGCATCAGGCCTGGGTGGGGGGCTGAGCCGGGGATTGGAGGGATATGATGGTCCCCTTGCCCAGGCCTGAAGCCTGGGTCAGAGGCATCAGGCTTGGGCGGGGGGTGGAGCAAGCGATCAGAGGGAGATGGGGGTCCCCTGCCCAGGCATGATTCCTGGGCCAGAGGCCTCAGGCCTGGGCGGGGGCCAGAGCCATTGATCAGGGGGAGATGGGGGTCCCCTGTCCAAGCCTGACACCTCTGGCAGAGGCATCAGGCCTGGGCAAGGGGCCGATCCTGCGATTGGAGGGTGATGGGGGTCAACGCCTGAGTGCTCCCAGTATGTGAGAGGGGGCAGGCTGGGCTGAGGGACACCCCCCCCACACACACACACACCCAGTGCACGAATTTCGTGCACCGGGCCCCTAGTATATATATAAAAGCCTAAGTGACTGTTACAAATGAACAACTGGAACAACAGGTCGACCAGTTGCTATGATGCACACTGACCACTAGGGGGCAGACGCTCAACACAGAAGCTGCCCCCTGGTGGTCAGTGCACTCCCACAGGGGGAGCGCCACTCCGCCAGAAGCCAGAGTCATGGCTGATGAGCACAGCTACCATGACAGGAGCCTCTCCTAACACTGCGGCAGTGCTACCAAGCAGTAGTGGCAGGAGCAGTGGGCTGGGATGAGCATGAGCAGCGTGGTGCCGGCTCAGGCAGGTTCCTCCCTGGCCGTCTGCTGCTTGGTGCACTGCTACATCCCTCAGGGGATGTCTGACTGCCTGGCCTGGCCTGGCCTGCGAGCATCAGGCTAAACCAGCAGTAAGACATCCCCTGGAGGTCCCAGATTGCAAGAGGGAGCAGGCCAGGTTGAGGGACTTCCACCCCCCCCCCCCCCAAGCACGAATCCATGCACTGGAACTCTGGTTGAAAATAAGTGTTCAAACAAAAACTGGTATGTGAATGTTCATACGAGCACTATTCAGAATAACCAAATATCCACCAACTGATGAAAGGATAAACAAAATATGGTATATGCATCCATAGTATGGAATATTTGGCAATAAAAAAGGAATGAAGTACTCATACCTGCTACAACATGGCTGAACCTTGAAAACATTATGCTACATGAAAGAAGCTAGACACATAAGACCACAAATTATATAATTCCATTTATATGAAATGTCTAGAATAGGCAAATCTATAGAGATGGAAAATAGATTAGTAGTTGCTTAGAGCTCAGAAGGATGGCAGAATTGAGATATGATGGCTAAAGGCACAGGGTTTCTTTTGGGGCTGAGCGTAGATCTATGAACCAGGAGGTCATGGATCAATTCCTAGTTAGGTCACAAACCTGAGTTTTGGGCTGGATCCCCAGTAGGGGGTGTGCAGGAGGCAGCCAATCAATGATTCTCTGTCATCATTGATATTTTTATCTATCTCTCTCCCTTCCTCTCTGAAGTCAATAAAAATACATTTAAAAAAAATAAACCAAGTAGGGCTAACTGCTAATCTTCTGGTTTGACTGCTTTGAGTTGGGTAATTGACAAAGTGTCCTGTGGACCTGGCATGTTAATTTTCTTAATTTCCCCAACTTTTCCCCCTTACCATTTGGAACCCATGCTTAGCCCCATTATAGATATCTATCTAACCTATTTTATTCTTCCCTGATGAAGTAATTCCCACTGGAATGAGGAGAAGATATAGAAACGTCTCACTCCACTCTCTAACTCCTCTTCTAATAAAATTTTTCCTCAGGGTAAATCCTTTCTCTAATCCTAGATGGAAATACTTATACTTACCATATTTGCAGAACCTATGAACAGTTCCCTGTAACAGCTGGAAAACACATGTTTTTGGCCTAGGGAGACAGTAATCTCTCTCCAATAACAAGGGACAAACATCCCCTACAGCTTCTAATGAATAAGTGGACTAGCAAGCTATCAAAGAGCTGCTAAGAATCCTCTAAAAATTTAAGTTGCCCCAAACTCTCAAGTACAGAGAGTTCAAACAGGGACTGAATTACTAAAAGATAGAAAAGGTGAGCACAAGATCTTTCGGCAAATTCCCCAATGACAACAGCTTTTTCAATATGCAAATACCCCATGGAAAAGGAGGGAGAAAAGAGGCCTGTAACATTTTAGCAACCACAGCTGAGTCCACCTCAGCAACCAAAGTTAACGTAGTAATCACCAACATGGCTTATTAAACATGTTTTCAATGAGGACAAAAGGAAGTCAGAAGGATATCACACACTCTCCTTTACCATCTAAAACAATGCCATCTGTGTCACCTCTTACTTTTTTATTTTTATCCCATTGTTTCTGGCCAACTCAAGAGCAGGTGTGTTCTTGTTTATCTTCTTGGAAATGTTTTTAACAACCTCCTTATTGGCTTCCTTCTTGTGTTGGGCAGGAGGACTCTGAGAAGCCTACAAAAAATAGGGGAGAAAAGGCAGCAAAAAAATTGAGAGAACAATAAATTACCCAATAGGTGGCTCTTATAGGAAAGTCCTGACCCACATCCCCACCCTAGACACTTTGTTTGAGTGTTCGAGGAATAATCAAAATATCTCACAACCAGTATAGGACTGGTGTGGACGAATCACAGTGAAAGCTAGCAGAACAGTACAACTGGTAATTATTAGCTAAATAGCAGTCCTAAATCAAGCATGTCAAACTCACAGCCAGCAGGCCATATGCCTCATTTAAATGATTCTAAGAAATATAGAAAGTAGTTCTTATCTCCATGTTAGGCATACTGGCTGGCAAATTCTCCAAAAGATGTTTTGCTAATATCACATTCCACTTTCACCCCAGAAGATGTTCAGAGGTGGGGGAAGGCAATATAACTGGCTTTGCTGCCTGGGTATACTAAGGTCAACTAGGTTTTCAGGGTTGAGCTCTAACACAACACTACCTATGATACATTTATTCCATTTCATTGAAGGGATATTAAATATGGAACTCTGAGGAGTTCCACCCCATATTCTAATCATGACTAATTGTATTAAACATTAGGAGAGATCCCGAGTCTGCAAATAATGTCAGTAAAATTAAATTCATGTTATACCTTTAAAATGAAATACATTTAACCTAATTATAGTCTAAATAAATACCATTACCATACTAAAGAAAAAAAGAAGATAATATAAGAAAAGAAAAAACTAGCTTAAGTAAACACAACATTAGACTATATACCCTCAATATGTACACCATCAATCAGGATGGATTTGTGGAGTGGCAGGGAATATTGCCAACAAATATGGAACTCTTTTTAGTAGGTTTGTTTATTATGATGGTATATATGTAGTAATTTTGAAACTCCTTTAGAAATATTACAGTATTGAGTAAATGTGTTGATGTTCTTGGGAACCAGGATCCTTATTGTAGAAGAAGAAACATAAAAGCATGGATTGGGGAATAAAAGAAGGAATCCTGTTTATTAGAATGAGGGCTGTGTGAACATGATTTTCAAATATGCATATCTATATATACACCTGAATATCTATAATAATAGAAGAGTAATATGCTTATTAGACTGAACGTCCTTCTGGACGACCTTCTGGATGAAGCTTCAGTGGCAGGGGCCGAGGCAGAGGCGCCTGCTGCAGTGGGCAGGGGCCGAGCCCCTTGCATGAATTTTGTGCATCGGGCCTCTAGTATAGAATATGTGTGTATAGATCAGTGATGGCTAACCTTTTGAGCTTGGCGTGTCAGCATTTTGAAAAACCCTAACTTAACTCTGGTGCCGTGCCACATATAGAAATTTTTTGATATTTGCAACCATAGTAAAACAAAGACTTATATTTTTGATATTTATTTTATATATTTAAATGCCATTTAACAAAGAAAAATCAACCAAAAAAATGAGTTCGCGTGTCACCTATGACATATGTCATAGGTTCACCATCACTGGTATAGATATATGTATATGTATGTTTAGGTACATATATGCATGGATGTGTGTATACATGCAGATATTTCCTAGTTCTGTATATTGAAAAGTCAGAAAATTAGACACCCCAGTAACACACCTAGCACTGAGATCTTGATCTCTAGCACCATTCAAGAGCTAAGATAAAATAGAAACAAGATGAATCTGAACATCCTGTTATGCTGGAAAGAAACTGCTAAAAAAAAAAAAAAAAAAGGTATGAGAGTATGTCACAGTAGTCAGATTGAAGGGGACCCTACTGGCTAAATCTGGGACAGTTTCAGCACCAAAATACTTAAGCACAGACCCTTCAGCCAAGCCCACTGCTTCAGCCATAGGCCCTGCATGACTCAGTGCCTGGACCCTTTGGTGAGAGCTAAAATAGGAAGACAAAGCAACAACCCCCAAAGGAAAGCAAAGGAGGAATTGCCAGAAAAGGAACTAAATCAGCGGTTCTCAACCTGTGGGTCACGATCCCTTTGGGGGTCGAGCGACCCTTTCACAGGGGTCAACTAAGGCTATCGGAAAACACATATATAATTACATATTGTTTTGTGATTAATCAGTATGCTTTAATTATGTTCAATTTGTAACAATGAAATTGGGGGTCACCACAACGTGAGGAACTGTATTAAAGGGTCGCAGCATTAGGAAGGTTGAGAAACACTGAACTAAATGAAACAGAGGCATGCAATATGTCAGAAGAAGAATTCAGAATACGAGTCATACAATTCTTAAACAGGCTGCATAAGAAAATCAACAACATATGTAAGGGGAGATTAAAAAGGGTGGCAGAGTAAGTGGATGCTGCATGGATATGCTCCCAGGAACAAACTGGTATTACAACTAAAATACAGAAAAACTTTCTGAATAATCAACGGAAAACTCGCAGGAGAGAACCCTGACATCCAAAGACCAAAAGTGGAAACTGTATAGAGCAGTGGTTCTCAACCTTCCTAATGCTGCGACCCTTTAATACAGTTCCTCATGTTGTGGTGACCCCCAACCATACAATTATTTTCTTTTTTTTTTAATTAAATCTTTATTGTTCAGATTATTACATTTGTTCCTCTTTTTTCCCCCCCATAACTCCCCTCCTCCCAGTTCCCGCCTCACCTTCCGCCCTCACTCCCCACCCACTGTCCTCATCCATAGGTGCACGATTTTTGTCCAGTCTCTTCCCGAATCTCCCACCCCCCTTTTCCCCCCAAGAATAGTCAGTCCATTCCCTTTCTATGTCCCTGATTCTATTATAATCACCAGTTCATTCTGTTCATCAGATTATTTATTCACTTGATTCTTAGATTCACTTGTTGATAGATGCATATTTGTTGTTCATAATTTGTATCTTTACCTTTTTCTTCCTCTTCCTCTACTTAAAGGATACCTTTCAGCATTTCATATAATCCTGGTTTGGTGGTGATGAACTCCTTTAGCTTTTCCTTATCTGTGAAGCTCTTTATCTGACCTTCAATTCTGAATGATAGCTTTGCTGGATAAAGTAATCTTGGTTGTAGGTTCTTGGTATTCATCACTTTGAATATTTCTTGCCATTCCCTTCTGGCCTGCAAAGTTTCTGTTGAGAAATCATCTGACAGTCGTATGGGTATTCCCTTGTAGGTAACTGAGTTTCTTTCTCTCGCTATTTTTAAGATTCTCTCTTTGTCTTTTGCTCTTGGCATTTTAATTATGATGTGTCTTGGTGTGGTCCTCTTTGGATTCCTTTTGTTTGGGGTTCTCTGCGCTTCTTGGACCTGTAAGTCCATTTCTTTCATCAGGTGGGGGAAGTTTTCTGTCATTATTTCTTCAAATAGGTTTTCAATATCTTGCTCTCTCTCATCTTCTGGCACCCCTATAATTCTGATGTTGGTACGCTTGAAGCTGTCCCAGAGGCTCCTTACACTATCCTCGCATTTTTCGATTCTTTTTTCATTCCGCCCCTCCAGTTGGGTGTTTTTTGCTTCCTCGCATTTCAAATCATTGACTTGATTCTTGCGCTCCTCTGGTCTGCTGTCGGGAGTCTGTATAATATTCGTTGTTTCAGTCCGTGTATGCTTAATTTCTAGTTGGTTCTTTATCACAACATCGAGGTTCTCATTAGATTTCTTGAGGATCTCATTAAGTTTATCGGCGGCTTCTAAACAGTTCTTGAGAGACCTTAAAAGTGTGGTTCTGAACTCTATATCTTCCTTTGACAATTTTGTCTTGTTTCTTTGTCTCCGCATTTTGTTATGCTTCCTTGGTGCACCCCCTAGTGGTTTTTGTTTGCAGTCTTATAGTTAAACCTTGATTGTTGTAGCTAATCCCAGGGAGGGTTTGACCTCCAGGCTAAGTGGCTATGAGAATCAGCTGTGTCAGCAGTGAGAGAACTTCTGTCCTCTAGGGAGGTGCTAATTTAGCCTTTGCCTGAGGCTATCCAGCAAATGCCTCTGTGCAGGGCTTGGGCGGGGCGGGTCGCACAGGATCAACAGGGTGGGCCGGAGAGAGCAGTTATGGCGGCTCTCAGTCCTGTCCCCAGGGGCTCTGCCTCTCTGAGTCCCAGCACCCGCTGCAAAGCTGGGAGAGAAAGCTGCACTCGCTCTGACCGAAGCCAGACAGTCCCGTTTGAGTCTGGGTCCCTAAAGACTCGCCTGTATCTGGAGCTCAGAGTCTGCGACTCCCTCCCGATTGAAAACAACAACCGCGCCCTCTGCCGCCAGCCCGATCCGCGCACTCCACACCTCAGAATTTGACTTCAGCACTGCGCCTCCTCTGAGTGTCCGTATGCATTTCTCTTTCCTCCTAGTTGTAGGACTTCCACACAGCCAGTGTTCCTGCGGTTCTGGGTGATGTCCCTTCCGTCTTTTAGTTTTACTTTTGAAGTAGTTGTTCAAAGCAGCAAACTCCGGTGTTAACCTATGCCGCCATCTTGGTTCTCCCATAAAATTATTTTCATTGCTCTTTCGTAACTGTAATTTTGCTACTGTTATGAATCTTAATGTAAATATCTGATATGCTATATGTGTTTTCTGATGGTCACAACCCACAGGTTGAGAACTGCTGTATAGAGACTGGTAGGAGGGGTGGAGGCGGGAAAGGGCTGGCCAGGTGCCCACAGAGAGCAACTGAAATCCTGGAGAGATATCTGAGCTGTGAGAGGTTGCCACTGAGAACTCTGGGATCTAATCGCCAAGCTGGGCCCCAGCAGAGAGCATCAAAACAGGAGGGTACCCACATAACATCTGACTGTGAAAAGCAGCAGGCTGCTGTCTGCCAGAGAGTAACAGCTGAAATCTTAGGCACCCTCTTAAAGGGCCAATGCACAAAATTCCCTGTGGAGCCACCCACCTTGTGCTCCAGCAGAGGGAGAGTGAAGTGGACTGCAGCTATGAGAGTAGAAGCCAGTACTGGGAAACTCAGGGGATAGAGCTCAGAAGGCAGACACCCAAAGTATCCTGGGCTGAGTAATTCCCTCACACAGCAGAGGACATCTTTCCCATATAGACATTTGCCTTGCCTGAGGGAAGACAGTTGGCACACCCTATCGGAAAACACCTTGCCCTGAGGCTACTTAAAAGACTAAAATAACAATTGGCCTCCAGGCACAAGAAACTGTCCCACTGTATTGAAAGAAACTCTTGCCACACCTGAGGACAATTGCCTGGGGGGGGTAATTCAAGTTGGAATCCTATCAGTCTGTAGGCAGAGGCAGTCTCTTGAGGCTTTGAGTCTTTGCCTGATCTAATTAGTCAGAAACAGCCTTTAACACTGTCCTGCACTAGAAATTGAGAGGTATTGAGCATCTACATAATACATAGTCACAAACCCAAACAGAAAGCCAAAATGAGGAGGCAAAGAAACAACCCCCAAATGAAAGAACTAGAGAATTCTCCAAAAGAGATAAATGAAGCAGAGATAAGAAAGAAATTTATCTGACACAGAGTTCAGAGTAACAATGGTAAAGATGGTCAACAGCATGAAAAGGGATATAGTAACTATGAAAAAGAACAGTCTGAGATAAAGAATGACAACACAAATAAAGAACACATTGGAAGGAATACACAGCAGATTAGGGGAAGCTGAGGATGAAATCATTGAATTTGAAAACAGAGTTGAAAATATCACTCAACTAGAAAACTAAAAAGAAAAAAGCAATTTAAAAACAGGAGGACAGCTTAATCCTTTGTACACCATAAGTGTCTAATAGATGTGAGTGGCAGACCTTCCCCACACACCATGCACATCTATAGCCACACAAAAAATAGCAATATTACACTCGGTGATTTCCAGTTACAGGTAATCAGGCAATTAATTCAAAAACGTTTATTAGCACAATGTGAGGAAAGAAAACATTATGTCGCTGACTTGCCATCCAGATTATATGAATGACATTTTTGGGGGGAATATCTGCCGAATGGGAGAAAAATCTACATGGAAAAAGTGTCTGGTATGCTCTTCTACTAGTATTGGTAGAAACCAGTGAAAAGAAACCAAATACTTTTGTAAACAATATAATGTTCCATTATGTGTTGTACTGTGTTTCCAACTTTATCATAAACTGAGGTGATTTTAATAATAACTAAGTGTACTTTTTTTAACTGTGTATGTACTACGTAAAAATCATTAAAAATGTTCTTTGGAAGAATTTTTTTTAAAAATGTTTTCTCTAAGTTGCAGCCCTGACCAACTTTAAAATCATTTTTCATGAGAATTTTCAACTGAAAATATTCAAGAACACATGAATTGTAATATATTTATTTTTATAATATTCATTGCAAATTGATTTTTTAATTAAATTCAAAATATAGTGACATGTGAGAATGGTTTCTGTTTTGGACATGTGGCAGTTAACTGGTTAAGAGAGTTGTGGGACAACGTGAAATCCTAATATATAAAAATTCAGGACCCATAATATTCCAAACGACCAAAGGCTTGACCAACTGGAAGTCAGTCCTGCAGGCAGTGCTGAGTTGCCGGCAACCCAGCACTAACTGCCGCTGCTGCAGGTGTGGCAACCAGCACTGACTGCCGAGGGGGCTGCGGATCAGGCCTGGAGAGAGAACCAGGGTCTGACCCCTAGCCTCTGTGGCAGCTGTTGATCAGTCCTTGCCTCTCTCTTTCTCTCCAGCCCTGGCCAACAGCCATGCCTCTCTTTCTCTCCGGGCCTCCGCGGGTGCTGCTGATCAGCCCTGCCTCTCTGATCAGGCCTGGAGATAGGCCAGGAGACGCTGAATGGCATAAAAACTGACCAATCAGAACCAAATCTGGGTAAACTGCGAGGAGCCAATGACTGCATAGGAGGCAAAGCTTTTGATGCTGACTGGCATAGAAACTGACCAATCAGAACCTACTCTGGGTGTACTGCGAAGGCAGAACCTAAGGTGGGGGCTGAGGGGGTGTTTTAAGGGCAATAGTTGTTTGGTGTAAGGTGTAAGAAAGCAATTCAATTTTTTAATTACTGGTTTGGCAGTATAGTGCATATGGCTGGCTATCAGTCCAGATATAAGGGATTATTATGTATTTTTGTCTTCCAAGAGCATCTCCTCCTGCTGAAAAAGGCATTTACCCCCCATTTAAGCAATCCTATCCTATATAATTTATCTATACTAATAAAAGGGTAATATGCTAATTAGACCGGGTCAACTGGCCATGTTCCAGATGCCCGACTTCCTTCTGGACAAAGCCATGGTGGTGGGGGCTGAGGCAGAGGCAGTTAGGGGTGATCAGGCTGGCAGGGGAGGGCAGTTGGGGGCGAGATCAGGCCAGCAGGGGAGGGATGTTGGGGAAAGTTCAGGACAGTAGAGAGGGCCATTGGGGACAAGATTGGGTCAGCAGGGGAGGGCAGTTCGGGGCAAGATGAGGCTGGCAGCAAAGGGAAGTTAGGGGCAATCAGGCAGGCAGAGGAGGGCAGTTGGGGGCAAGATCAGACTGACAGGGGAGGAAAGTTGAGGGCGAGATCAGGCCAGAGGGGTGGGCAGTTAGGGGCAAGATCAGGCTGGCGGGGAGGGCAGTTGGGCGCAAGATCAGGCCAGCAGGAGAGGGCCGTTTGGAGCGAGATCAGGCCTGCAGGGAAGAGCAGTTGGGGGAGAGGTCAGGCTAGTAGGGAAGTACCATTGGGGGTGAGATCAGGCCAGCAGGGGAGAGCAGTTGGGGTGATCAGGCAGGCAGAGGCAGTTGGGAGTGAGATCAGGCTGGTAGGGGAGAGCAGTTGGGGAGCAAGATCAGGCCGGCAGGGGAGGGCAGTTAGGGGTGATCAGGCAGGCAGGCAGAGAGGTTAGGGGTGATCAGTCAGGCAGGCAGAGGGGTTAGGGCAGCCGTGGGCAAACTACGGCCCGTGGCCCGGATCCGGCCCGTTTGAAATGAAAACTAAAAAAAAAAAGACACCATACCCTTTTATGTAATGATGTTTACTTTGAATTTATATTAGTTCACACAAACACTCCATCCATGCTTTTGTTCCGGCCCTCTGGTCCAGTTTAAGAATTCATTGTGGCCCTCGAGTCAAAAAGTTTGCCCACCCCTGGGTTAGGGGCAATTGGGCAGGCAGGCAGAGGCAGTTGGGGGCAATGAGGCAGGCAGGAAGGTGAGCGGTTAGGAGCCAGCAGTCCCAGATTGTGAGAAGGATGTCTGACCATCAGCAGTTGGACATTTTCCAAGGGGTCCCTGATTGGAGAGGGTGCATGCTGGGCTGAGTGAACCCCCCCCATGCACGAATTTCATGCACCAGGCCACTAGTCTAACAATATTAGAATAGTAGGTGTGCCAGAAGAAGCAGAAAGGGAGAAAGGCACAGAGAAGGTGTTTGAAGAAATAATGGCAGAAAACTTCCCTAACTTGGTAAAGGAAAAAGTCACACAAGTTCAGGAGGCACAGAGAACCCCAAGCAAAAAGAATCCAAACAGGCCCATGCCCAGACACATCATAATTAAAATGCCCAAAATTAAAGATAAAGAATGAATCTTAAATGCAGCAGTAGAAAATAAAACTGTTTCCTACAAAGGAGTTCCCATAAGGCTGACACCTGATATCTCATCAGAAACTCCACAGGCCAGAAGGGCATGGCATAAAGTACTCAAGGTAATGGAAAACAAGGATCTGAGACCAAGATTACTATATACAATAAGGCTATCATTCAAAACAGACAGTCAAATAAAAAGCTTCCCAGATAAAAAGAGGCTAAAGGAGTACATCACCACCAAGCCAGCATTACAAGAAATGCTAAAGGAATTGCTGTAATAATAAGAAGAAACAGAGAGAGAACCCTAGCCATACAGAATTAAAATGACAATAAATAAGTACCTATCAATAATAACCCTAAATGTAAATTGAATAAATACTAAAATAAAAAGGCGTAGGGTAGCTGAATGGATTCAAAAACATGACCCAACTATATGCTGTCTACAAGAGACCCACCTCAAAACGAAAGACACACACAAGATGAGAGTGAAGGGATGGGAGAAAATTTTCCATGCAAATGGAAAAGAAAAAAAAAAGCTGGAGTAGCAATACTCATATCCAACAAAATAGACTTCAAAAGAAAGGCCATCACAAGAGACAACAAAGGTCACTACATAATACTAAAGGAATCAATCCAACAAGATGATATAACCCTGGTAAACATATGCACCCAACATAGGAGCACCTAAATATATTAAAAAAAAAACTTCTAGAGGACTTTAACAGAGAGATCAACAACAATACAGTCTAGTAGGAGACTTCAACACCCCTCTGACTTCACTAGATAGATCTTCCGGACAAAAACTTAACAATGAAACAGAGACTCTAAAGGACACACTGGGTCAGACTTAATTGACATTTATAGAACATTTCATCCCAACACAGCAAAATATACATTCTTCTCAAGTGCACATGGATCATTCACAAAGATAGACCACATGTTAGGACACAAAATAAGTCTCTACAAGTTTAAAAATATTGAAATCATATCAAGCATCTTCTCAGATCACAGTGGAATGAAATTATAAATCAACTACAGTAAAAACATGCCAGAACCGGTTTGGCTCAGTGGATAGAGCGTCGGCCTGCGGACTGAAAGGTCCCAGGTTCGATTCCGGTCAAGGGCATGTACCTTGGTTGCGGGCACATCCCCAGTAGGGGGCGTGCAGGAGGCAGCTGATCGATGTTTCTCTCTCATCGATGTTTCTGGCTCTCTATCCCTCTCCCTTCCTCTCTGTAAAAAATCAATAAAATGTATTTAAAAAAATACAGTAAAAACACCCCAAATCATTCAAATACATGGAGGCTAAATAGCATATTACTAAACAATGAATGGGTTACCAATGAGATCAAGAAAAAAAAATCAAAAACTTCATGGAAACAAATGAAAATGAACACACAACAATGCAAAATCTCTGGGACACAGCAAAAGCAGTCCTGAGAGGGAAGTTCATAGCGGTATAGGCATACCTAAAACACAAGAAAAATCAGCAATAAATTATTTAACCCTACAACTTAAAGAATTAGAAAGAGAACAACAAGAAAAGCCCAGAGTAAGTAGAAGGAAGGAAATAATAAAGATTAGAGCAGAAATAAATAACATAGAGACTACAAATACAATACAAAAAATCAATGAAAACAAGAGCTAGTTCTTGGAAAGAATAAACAAAATTGATGAACCATTAGCCAGACTCATCAAGAAACAAAGAGAGAGGACCCAAATAAATAAAAACAGAAACAAAAGTGGAGGAGTAACCACTGACACTACAGAAATACAAAGCACTGTACGAAAATATTATGAACAACTACATGCCAACAAGCTGGACAATGTGGATGAAATAGACAAATTCCTAGAAAAAAGATAATCTCCCAAAACTGAATCAGGAGGAATCAGAAACCCTGAATAGGCCAATAACAACTGATGAAATAAAAGCAGGAATCAAAAAAACTCCCACCAAACAAAAGTCCAGGTCTGGACAGCTTAACAGGGGAGTTTTACCAAACATTCAAAGAACTAACACCTATATTCCTCAAATTATTTCAGAAAACTCCAAGAGGAAGAAACATTTCCAAACTCTTTTTATGAGGCCAGAATTATCCTAATTCCAAAACCAGATAAAGACACTACAAAGAAAGAGAGTTAGAGGCCAATATCCCTGATGAACATAGATGCTAAAATCCTCAACAAAATATTAGCAAATGGCACCCAGAAATGTATTAAAAAGGTCATACACCATGATCAAGTGGGATTTATTCCAGGGATGCCAGGCTGGTACAATATTCGCAAATCAATAAACATGATACATCACATATACAAATTGAAGGACAAAAATCACATGATCACATCAATAGACACAGAAAAAGCTTTCAACATAATTCAACACCCACTTTGATAAAAATTCTCAGCAAGGTGGGAAGAGAGGGACATATCTCAACATGATAAAGGCCATATATGACAAACCTACAGCCAACATCATACTCAATGGGCAAAAAATAAAACTATTTCCCCAAAGAAGAGAACAAGTCAGGGATGCCCAGTTTCACCATTCCTGTTCAGCATAGTACTGGAAGTTCTAGCCATAGTAATCAGACAAGAAAAAGAAATAAAAGGCATCCAAGTTGGAAAAGACTATCATTATTCACAGATTACATGATATTGTACATAGAAAACCCCAAAGACTCCATAAAAACCTACTAGACTTAATAAATTAATTCGGCAATGTAGCAGGATACAAAATTGATACCCAGAAATCTATGCCTTTTTTATAGACTAATAATGAACTCACAGAAAGAGAAACTAAAAAAAAAAAAATCCCATTTACTATTGCACCAAAAAAATTAAGATACCTAGGAGTAAACTTAACTAAGGAGGTAAAAGACCTGTACTCAGAAAACTATAGGACGTTGAAAAAAGAGATAGAGGAAGACATAAACAAATGGAAGAATATACCGTGTTCATAGACTGGTAGAATCAACATCATTAAAATGTCCATACTACCTAAAGCAATCTACAGATTCAATGCAATCCCCATTAAAATGCCAATGGCATACTTCAAAGACCTAGAACAAACTCTCCAAAAATTCATCTAGAATAAAAAAAGACCCCAAATAGCTGCAGCAATCCTGAGAAAGAAGAACAAGGTAGGAGGGATTTCAATACCAGATATTAATCTATATTACAAAGCCATAGTTCTCAAAACTGTCTCATACTGGCACAAGAACAGACATAAACCAATGGAACAGAACAGAGAACCCAGAAATTGACCCCAGCCATTATGCTCAATTAATATTTGACAAAGGAGGCAAGAGCATACAATGGAGTCAAGACGGTCTCTTCAATAAATGGTGTTGGGAAAATTGGACAGATACATGCAAAAATATAAAACTAGACCACCAACTTACACCATACACAAAAATAAACTCAAAATGGATAAAGGACTTAAACATAAGGCGGGAAACCATAAATATCTTAGAAGAATCCATAGGCAGCAAAACATTAGACATATGTCGTAGCAATATCTTTACCAATACAGCTCCTAAGGCAATGGAAACTAAGGAGAAAATAAACAAATGGAGAAAATACATCAAAATAAAAAGCTTCTGCACAGCAAAAGAAACCATAAACAAAATAACAAGAAAGCCCACTGCATGGGAGAACATATTTGACAACGTTCTCTCCGATAAGGATTTAATCTCCAAACTTACTGGGAATTCATACAACTTAACAAAAGGAAGGTAAACAATCCAATCAAAAAATGGGCAAAATACCTAAATAGACACATACAAAAGGCCAAGAGACATATGAAAATATGCTTAAAGTCAGTAATCATCTGAGAGATGCAAATCAAAATGACAATGAGGTACTATCTCACATCTGTCAGAATGGCTATCATCAACAAACGACAAGTGCTTATGGGGATGTGAAGAAAAATGAACCCTCTTGTACTGCTGGTGGGAATGCAGACTGGTGCAACCAATGTGGAAAACAGTATCGAGTTTCCTCAAAAAATTAAAACGAGAACTCCCATTTGACTCAGTCATCCCACTTCTAGGAATATACCCAAGAAATCAGAAAGGATATATGCACCACTATGTTCATAGCAGCACAATTTACAATAGCTAAGATTTGGAAACAGCCTAAGTGCCCATCAGCAGATGAGTGGATTAAAAACCTGTGGTACATCTATGCAATGGAATACTATGATGCTTTAAAAAAGAAGGAATTCTTACCATTCACAACGGCATGGATGGACATGGGAAGCATTATGCTAAGCGAAATAAGCCAATCCGAGAAAGATAAATATCACATGATCTCATTCATTTGCAGAATATAATGAACAACATAAACTGATGAACAAAAATAGATCCAGAGATAGAGAAGCATCCAACAGTCAAACCTCAGAGGGAAGGCAAGGGAGGTGAGTTGGGTCAGAGATCAACCAAAGGACTTGTATGTATGCATATAAGCATAACCAATGGACACAGACATTAGGGGGATGAGGGCATGTGCTTGGAGAGGGAGTGGCCAGGAAGAGGTCAATGAGAGAAAAAGGAGACATATGTAATACGTTAAACAAACAAAAATAAATAAATAAAAAATAGAGTGGGCAAAGAGGGTCAAATATATGCTGATGAATAGAAACTATACTTTTGATGGTGAGTATGCTATAGTGTATACAGATATCAAATTATAATGTTGTATCTGAAAATTACATAATGTTATTAACCAATGTTATCTCAATAAAAGAAAAACATTTCTCTAAAAAAAAGTTTCATTCAGTAGAAACTTGATATCTGTGACAGGATCACTTTACATTTCTATTTAAATTTGTGTTAAATGTTGTTTAAATGAGTTATAATATGCTATACTTTTATTTGCTTTGATTTCAACCTGGAAAATATGATATAAAATAAAAGTACATTTTTACATTAAAAAAATAATACTTAAGCACAATAATGAATAATAAACCACTGAAAAATAGGAGTTAATAAGTCCATACCAATAATAAATAAGCAGGGAAGAAGGGAAGGCTCATGCTTGTAGTAGAATATCCAGGTCAGGGTAATAAATGGGGAGTGAGTGCTAGTGGAAAAAATCATCATAAGATTGATTTAGGGAAATAAATCATCAATGGATGCTAAATCTAGGGGACATTTTTTATGAAGAGCATGTTATTTGCAGGCTCTTAAGAGTGTGTCCCACAGATTGCCTATTTGTTGCAAGAGGATAAAAAGAAACAGTAATTATATATTGGAGAAACCAGACAACAGCTTAACTCAGTGATCAAATTTAACATTACCAATGAGAGACAGATGGGCATTGTGTGTCTCCAGATGCGATAGCCTAAGAAGGACAGAACATCACCTACACAGCATTCTAGCCAAGAATGTATAACATCAATCTAATCACATGGAAACATCAGATAAACATAAAATGAGGAATGTTCTATTTTTAAAAGGGGAAGTTGGGTGGGACTATATTCTTCAAAAAGGGTACTGTCATAAAAAAGAAAACAAAGAAAGGCTATGGAAATGTTCCAAATTAAAAGAAGCTAGAGACATGACAAGCAAATGACCCTAGACTGAATCCTTTACTGGAGGAGGAAAAATGTTTATAATGTTGATCTTATAAAGTCAACTGGAAAAATCGGAATATAGACAATATATTACAATAGATTATAAAAATATTGTATCAATGTAATTTTATAAATTTGTTAATTGTACTGTGGTTTCTCCAAGAAAATATACACTAAAGTACTTGGGGATAAAGGACGATGATGGATGTAAGCAAATGCGATAAAGTCATGTGACACATGACTTTAGGTAAGACCTTATGTGTATTCTTTGTACTATTTTTTATTTTTGCAAATATGTATACTTGAAATTATTTCTAAATAAAATATTTTTAAAGTGATACTTTTGTATCTTGAGATCAATAGGGAATTCTTTCTTAGGCACTCAAGTCATCCCCTCTTCTCTTCAAAGAGCTTGGCACAGTTTTCATTTTAACTTTACCTGAAGCTTTATTAACTCCTAATATATGCAATTGAGATTCAGAATTGAAAAATAAAGTACATTCTTAGCAGGAGAGAGGCGGAGACCCTAACCCAGCCATGGGCAAACTATGGCCCGAGGGCCGTTTGAAATGAATAAAACTAAAAAAAAAGAGCGTACCCTTTTATGTAATGATGTTTACTTTGAATTTATATTAGTTCACACAAACACTCCATCCATGCTTTTGTTCCGGCCCTCCGGTCCAGTTTAAGAATCCATTGTGGCCCTCAAGTCAAAAAGTTTGCCCACCCCTGCAACCCCTAGGGTGACACTCTGTACCTGCCATATGTAAAGGTTTGAAGCACAGATATTTTCAGATCTAAGCTCAAGGAGACCTTTAACTGTACTTCCCCATAATTCTTTCACCACGACATAGGAAAATAGAGTTGAAAATCCTACTGACACAAAATCATTTAGGTAAATGTGGATATGGACCCTATCTCCTTGTCTACTGGCTTAAGATCAGCTCTTACATAGCAGAATCCTTCCTATGCCAGAATGACAAAGGAGAGGGAAAGAAAAAAACTCAAAGCAGATTAACTAATTAAAACAGGTCAAAACTTTTGGCAGGCTAGGACTTCACTATAGTGAATAGTAAGGAGAAAATAGATATGGGTATAGAGAGCCCTATTAATACTGATAGAAAGAAGAAAATAATCATATAGGGAACCCCAAAATTCATAGAGAAAGGAGCCCTAAACCTTCAAATAGATGAGCTCAGACATCTGCAAGTGCCCAACCCTCGGAATGGCTTAAGTATATTGTAATAATGGGAGGTTCTCTGGAAAGCACCGGTGACCAAAGTGAATCCTCAGAACTTGAATGCAAAAATGGAAATGGGCTTTCTGGGAATCTGGAAAGCTAGATAGAGACAATACTGCTCAGGGATGCCTTTCTAATCCCACCCCCAATGCTGAATGAGGATGTGACCTAGCAGATGTTGAATTCAGTTAGAGTATCAGGAGAGTCCTGGATATCTACATGTACTTACTATTAGTTTATTTGTGTTTATTCTTTATAAACTAGTGGCCCAGTGCACGAAATTCATGCATGGAGGAGGGGGTGTTCCTCAGCCCGGCCTGCACCCTCTCCAGTCTGGGACCCCTCGAAGGATGTCCTACTTCTGGTTTACAGGGATTGGGCCTAAACCAGCAGTCAGACATCCCTCTTGCAATCCGGGACTGCTGGCTCCTAACCGCTCACCTGCCTGCCTGCCTGCCTGATTGCCCCTAACCACTCTGCCTGCTGGCCTGCTCGCCCCCACCTTCCCTCCCCACTGGCCTGCTCGCCCCCAACTGCCCCCCTGCTGGCCTGCTCACTCCAAACTGCCTCCTGCTGTCCTGATCACCTCCAACTGACCCCCACTGATGGCCTGCTTGCCCCCAACTGGCCCCCCTGTTGGTCTGCTTCAACAGCCCTACCCCCCACCAGCCTGATCACCCACAACTGCCCTCCCCTCTTGGCCTCTAACCACCTCTACCTCGGCCCCGCCACCATGGCTTTGTCTAGAAGAACGTCCAGAATGTCTCCTGGAAGGTCTCCCACTCTAATTAGCATATTACCCTTTTATTAGTATACTAGGGGCCCAGTGCATGAAATTCATGCACTGGGGGGGTGTCCCTCAGCCCAGCCTGCCCCCTCTCACATACTGGGAACCCTCAGGGGATGTCCTACTGACGGCTTAGGCCCATTCCCTGTTCCCCTTGGGGATAGGACCTAAGCCGCAGTCTGGCCTCCCTTTGTGGGAGTTGACCAGGCTGATCAGGGGAAGGCACCAGCCCCATCATCCTGCTGCTGCAGCCACTGCCAGTCACTGCAGCCAGCAAGGTTTTTTCATCGACAAGGACTCCAGTCCCTTCACCATGAAAAAATGACAACTATCTTTAGGCATTTTCAAGATGTGTCTTTCATATAATAATAATTTCTTTATTATTTTTTTTATCCTCACCTGAGGATATGTTTCCATTGATTTTTAGAGAATGTGGAAGAGAAAGGGAAAGACAGAGAGAAACATCAAAGTGAGAGTAACATTTTGATTGGTTGCCTCCTGCATGAGCCCTGACCTGGGCCCTGGCCAGGAAGGAGCCTGCAACCTAGGTACATGCCCTTGGTCAGAATTGAACTCAGACCCTGCCATCGGCAGGCCAAGGCATTATCCACTGAGTAAAACCGGCTAGGGCAGAATGACATTTCTTAGCCCTCCAGCAGCGGACCTTCGTTTTTTTCGCCAGGAGCGTGGTGAAAAACCCTAGATCACCTTCTTGGATTCTTATTACCCAAGTTACTAAGAATATTACCAGTGGCATGCAGGGAGCTTAACCAATGAGCTGTCGGAAAAGGTGTTTCCTCTGTAGTTCACACCAATCACCGGCTTGCCCTCCCATCCCCCAGGCCTGACGCCTCTGGCCCAGGTTTCAGGCCTGGGCAGGGGATCCCCATCTCCCATGGATCACCAGCTCCGCCCTCTCCCAGGCCTGATGCCTTGGCCAGAGGCGTCAATCCCCATCACCCACCGATCGCCAGATCGGCCCCTCACCCAGGCCTGACGCCTCAGCCAGAGGTGTCGACCCCCATCACCCTTCGATCACTGGATCGGCCCCTTGCCCAGGCCTGATGCCTCGGCCAGAGGCGTCAGGCCTGGGCAGGGGACCCCAGACCCCTCCGATTGCCTGCTCCTCCCCCCGCCCAGGCCTGACGCCTCTGGCCCAGGCTTCAGGCCTGGGCAGGGAACCCCCGTATTCCCCCGATCACCGGCTCCGCCCCCCCCCACCCAGGACTGATGCCTCTGGCTCAGGCGTCAGACCTGGACAGGGGACCCCCAGACCCCTCGATTGCCAGCTCCACCCCCCGCACATGCCTGACACCTGGGCCAGAGGCATCAACACCCATCACCCTCCAATCGCAGGATCGGCCCCTTGCCCAGGCCTAACGCCTCTTCCAGAGGTGTCAGGCCTGGGCAGGGGACCCCCCAGACCCCTCCAATTTATGGCTCTGCCCCCCGCCCATGCCTGATGCCTCTGGCCCAGGCTTCAGGCCTGGGCAGGGGACCCCCCAGACCCCTCCAATTGATGGCTCTGCCCTCGCCCAGGCCTGACGCCTCAGCCAGAGGCGACGACCCCCATCACCCTCCGATCGCCAAATAAGCCCCTTGCCCAGGCTTGATGCCTCTGCCAGAGGTGTCAGGCCTGGGCAGGGGACCCCCCAGACTCCTCCGATTGCCGGCTCATCCCCCTTCCCAGGCCTGACGCCTCTGACCCAGGCTTCAGGCCTGGGGTCCCGCTGGGGTGCCTGGCCAGCCTTGCTGAGGGACTAATGGCTGTTTGCAGGCTAGCCACACCCCCTTCAGGGTGAGGGTCCCCACTGGGATGATTGGCCAGCCTGGATGAGGGACTGAGGGCCGTGTTCAGGCTGGCCACACTCCCTTCAGCATGAGGGGTCCCACTGGGGTGCCTGGCCAGCCTTGGTGAGGGGCTGCGGGCTGTTTGCAGGCTGGCCACACCCCCTTCAGGGTGGGGTCCCCACTGGGATGCTTGGCCAGCCTGGATGAGGGGCTGGGGGCCGTGTTCAGGCTGGCCACACTCCCTTCAGCATGAGGGGTCCCACTGGGGTGCCTGGCCAGCCTTGGTGAGGGGCTGCGGGCTGTTTGCAGGCTGGCCACACCACCTTCAGGGTGGGGGTCCCTGCTGGGGTGCCTGGACAGCCTGGGTGAGGGGCTGAGTGCTGCTTTCAGGCTGGCCACACCACCTTCAGGGTGGGGGTCCCTGCTGGGGTGCCTGGACAGCCTGGGTGAGGGGCTGATGGCTGTTTGCAGGCTGGGCATGGCCTCCAGCCACCCAAGCTCCCAGTGGAGGCTGGCTGGAAGCAGGTATCTGGGATTTATTTATCTTCTATAATTGAAACTTTGTAGCTTTGAGCAGAGCCCAGGGCCGGCCAGGGCAGGCGGGAAGCTTGTCTTCCTCCATAGCCAAGGGGCAACCCAAGCCTCCTGCTCGCTCCAGCTCCGTGGCCACTGCCATCTTAGTTGGGTTAATTTGCATACTCGCTCCTGATTGACTGGTGGGCGTGGCTTGTGGGTGTAGCAAAGTGGCGGAGTGATGGTTAATTTCATGTTTCTCTTTTATTAGTGTAGATAGCTACCCTATCTAATAATAGAGAAACATGATAATTAACCATAACTTCGCTACCCTTCCCATTGACTAATCAGTGAGATATGCAAATTAACTGCCAACCAAGATGGCGGCCAGCAGCCAGGCCCCTGAAGCGAACAGGAGGCTTGCTTGCTCCAGTGATAGAGGAAACCAATGTTCCCCGCCTGCCGCTGCTGGGTTCTGAGCTGCTCTCTAAGAAACATTGTTGCAAATATAGAAGGTAAACAATCCCCAGAAACCTGCTTTCAGTCAGCCAGGATCTCAGAGCTAGAGTCGCCACAAAGTTTCAAATACAGAAGGTAAACAAAGCCCAGAAACCTGCTTTCAGCAACTGAGGTCTCAGAGCTGGAGCCGAGCCTCAGAGTTAAAGCCGGCTTTCAGCTCCAGTGTCAGGCATAGAAGGTAAATAAATCCCAAAATAAAAAAAAAAAGTAAAAAAGGAGAGGTTGGGAGCTTCAGTTACCCGCCAGCCTGAAAACCGCCCTCAGCCCCTCACCCAGGCTGGCCAGGCACCCCAGTGGGGACCCCCACCCTGAAGGGGGTGTGACCAGCTGCAAACAGCCATCATCCCCTCATCCAGGCTGGCCAGGCACCCAAGCAGGACCCCCACCCTGATCCGGGACACCCTTCAAGGCAAACCAGCTGGCCCCCACCTGTGCACCAAGCCTCTATCCTATATAGTAAAAGGGTAATATGCCTTCCAGCACTGGGATCAGCGGAGCCGCAAGGCCTCCCGAACCTGGGATCAGCGAAGTCACGAGGCCTCCCGGCACCGGGATCAGCAGAGCAGCGAGGCCTCACTGCCCCTGTGTCAAGTGGAGCCGCGAGGCCTTCCAGCACCAGGATCAGCGGAGCCACGAGGCCTCCCAGCACCGGGATAAGCTGAGCAGTGAGGCCTCCCAGTACCGGGATCAGCTGAGCAGCGAGGCCTCCCAGCACCGGGATCAGCTGAGCAGCGAGGCCTCACTGCCCCTGTGTCAAGCGGAGCAGCGAGGCCTCCCAGCACTGGGATCAGCGGAGCTGCAAGGCTTCCTGGCCCCTGGAGCAGTGTGACAGGGGGCAGCGCCCAAACCCCCTGATCGCCCTGCAGCTCTGTGTGTGACAGGGGGCAGGGCCACAACCTCCTTATCTGCCCTGCTCTGTTCGTGACAGGGGAAGGCACCCCAACCCCCTGATCTGCCCTGCTCTGTGCCTGATAGCGGGGAGCTCCCCAGCCCCCTGATCGGCCCTGCTCTGTGTGTGACAGGGTGCGGTGCCCCAACCCCCCCATGGGCCCTGCTCTGTGTGTGACGGGGTGGAGCCACAACCTCCCCATTGGTCCTGCCCTGAGTGTGACAGGGGGCAGTGCCCCAACCCCCTGATTGGCCTTGCTCTGTGGGTGACAGGGGGCAGCGCCCCAACCCCCTGATCCGCCCTGCTCTGTGCGTGACAGGAGGTGGCGCCACAACCTCCCCATCGACTCTGCCTTGAGTGTGACAGGGGGCGGCACCCCAACCCCCCAATCGGCCCTACCATGGGTGTGACTGAGGGTTGCATGGCAACCACCTGATCCGCCCTGCTCTGTGCATGACAGGGGGGAGCTCCCCAACCCCCTGATTGGCCCTGCTCTGTGTGTGACAGGGTATGGAGCCCCAACCCCCCTGATGGGCCCTGCTCTGTGTGTGACAGGGGGTGGTGCCGCAACCTCCCCATCGACCCTGCCTTGAGTGTGACAGGGGGCGGCGCCCTAACCCCCCAATTGGCCCTACCCTGAGCGTGACTGAGGGTGGCATCGCAACCTCCTGATCTGCCCTGCTCTGTGCATGACAGGGCGCGGTGCCCCAACTCCCCAATCAGCCCTGCTCTGAGCCCGACCAGGGGCTGCGGGGCAGGCACCTAGGGATTGGGCCTGCCCTCTGCCACCCGGGAGTGGGCCTAAGCCAACAGGTCATTATCTCCCGAGGGGTCCCGGACTGTGAGAGAGCACAAGTGGGGCTGAGGGATACCCCCCGTGCCAGTGCACAAATTTTGTGCACTGGGCCTCTAGTTTCTGTATAAACTTAATGAGATAGGACTGAGACATGACAAACAAGTTTCTCACATGCTGAGACCTTGCTTTTCATACACTGTCACCACACTCCCATAACAGATTCTGTAGGCCAAGGGAATCTTCACCAAGATGAGCTGCACCTGCTCCTCACGTGTGTGGCTTAGTTCAGCCAAGTTTCTAGATCCATCCTATACACTAAAGAGGGAATATGCAAATTGGCTGTCACTCTGCCACAAAGATGGCGGCGCCCACAGCGGAGACGGGGTTTCCGTACACAAGATGGCTGCACCCACAGCAAAGGCCGAATTTCCGTAACGAGCCTAAACGAGCAATCAGCAGGGACCTGTGGCTGCGCTCCCCTCCTTCCCCTGTGGGGCTTGACAGGGGACCTCAGGCCACACACCCAACCCTGGCGCCAGGCCGGGGGACCTCAGGCCATGCCCCCCACCCAGCAGGGCTTGACAGGGGACCTCAGGCCACACACACCCCCGCCCAGCAGAGCTTGATGGAGGACCTCAGGCCGTGCCCCCAACCCCGGTGCAAGCTGGGGGACCTCAGGCCATGCCCCCCCACCCTGAAGCCAGGCCGGGGGACCTCAGGCCACATCCCCCTCCCAGTAGGGCTTGACAGGGGACTTCAGGCCACGCCCCCCACCCTGGTGCCAGGCTGGGAGACCTCAGGCTGTACCCCCCACCTGGCAGGGCTTGACAGGGGACCTTAGGCCACACACCCCCACCCAACAGAGCTTGACGGGGTACCTCAGGCCATGCTCCCCACCCCAGTGCCAGGCTGGGGACCTCAGGCTGTGCCCCCCACCCAGCAGGGCTTGATGGGGGACCTCAGGCCACGCCCCCACCCAGCAGGGCTTGACAGGGGACCTCAGGCCATGCCCCCTGCCCTGGTGCCAGGCCAGGGGACCTCAGGTCATGCCCCCCACCTGGCAGGGCTTGACGGGGGACCTCAGGCCATGCACCCCACCCGGTGGGGCTTGATAGGGGATCTCAGACTGCATCCCCCACCCAGCGGGGCTTGACGAGAGACCTCAAGGCATGCCCCTGGCCTGGGCTGGAGGACCTCAGGCCGCGCCCTCCACCCCAGTGCCAGGCCAGGGGCCCTGAGGCTGCACCCCCCCACCCAAGTGGGGCTTGACAAGGGTGGGACTGGCCAGGTTTGGATCTAGCCCAATGGGGGGGGCACAGCCGGGTCTGGGTCTCGTGCGATTTTGAGGCACACATGGATGGGCGGGGATTTGACTCTGGGTTCTGTGGTGTGCCCCAGACTCTGACAGGAGGAAGATTTTCATATACATTTTACTAATTTTCTTTCATCTCTGACACTTCTATTATAGAGAAAGGGCAAATAGCAAAGTTAAAATATTTCCTCTAATTAATCCCCTTTTAATGTGCATGAATTTCGTGCACTGGACCACTAGTGGTTAAATAAGTCAGGAAATAAACCTAACCCCACAGGTCTGTATGGAAGGGGTCTCTTTAAACCTTTCTATAGTAAATCTGAAATTAGGCAGAAAGCTATAACCTTAATCATATATGTTGTAATCTCTATGGGAAAGAGACTGTATTAGCACAAAGGTGGTCACATAGCATCTAAAGAGCAGAGATTCAAAGGGGAGAACTTTATCAGTGTTTACCCAATCCTAGCCAAGAGGGTAAATATTATCTAGTAGAGACAAGTATTCAGGTAGCCACAGAAGGGCACTTTATTATAGATGGCAAGAACAGTTCATCAGGTTCTCTGTATCATAGCTGAAACAGACTTCAAAATAAACATTGGACAAGTCCTCATTTGTAAAGTGGAGATAATGATAGCATCTACCTCAAAGGCTTATATGAGGATCAAGTTGATATGGAAAAAGTGCTTAGAATAGTGTCTGGCAGATGGTAAGCACTCAGTAGGCATCAGTTACTATTATCTAAGACCAAAGATTACTTTTAGCCCAATTCTATATTCAATTAGTAACATTCCATTAATTCTGAGTTTTGCTGGTACTTACATAATACCAGAAGGGAGTAACTTGGAAGTGAACTTAAGAATTCTAGTCAAAATTGAGTTCCAAGAGCTCCATAGTTGAAGACCAGATCATGGAGCTGTGGTGCCCACAGGGAGCATTTTTTATTATCACTATGACTGGGATGCTACTGGAACTTAAATCCTGGAGTCCAGGGATGTTGCCTGAGGTCATTCCTACACAACAACAACAAAAATGTCCTGCCCCAATTGCCCATAGTGCTTGAGTTGATAAACATTGCCCTAGACTACAATGAATGCACCAAAGTACTTACCTCCAAGGCATAGGCAACCTGTTGACCAACTTCTGGACTTTATATAAATGTACAATCCCATAGTTCTCATATTTATCTACAATTTCATATATAATAATCATTCTATCAAGAGAACTCCACCAATTAATTCAGATGCATGTGCCAGCAGAGGAGCCCCTCCAGTTTCTGAAATTGGGTCACTGACTCCAAATAAAATCAAATCTCTACATTCCAGAAAGGGTCATAGTCTGGTCAACTGGAAAGGTCCTTCAAGGAAGAGGTTGTCTAAACCTTATGCAACATCACAGCAGAGGATTGGATTAGCATACTCACATTGGTGAGATCGTCCAAAGCTGATCTCTTTTTGAGCAGTTCCGGAGATGAAGATGGAGATATCACTGCTTGGTAATCCTCACCTCTCTAAAAAAGTAAAAGAGGTAAATGAGTATACCCAACTGTGAACAGTCTTTTTCAGGGTCGTCTCTGGGGCTCAGAAGGAAACTCCAGAATCTCCAAGCAACTGCAGTTTATAATATAAACTCCAATAAACTACAACAAAAGGACATTTTGACACTCACTGCTGCTTAGAGAATCACTGAAAGAGGTAATCATTGATGATAGGGACAAGGCTGCAATGAGACAAGATGACCATCAGTGTAACTCAGAGTTAGGTGGATGAATGGATAACAAAATAAGACCCTTACATATGCTGTCTACAAGAGACTCACTTCAGCCCTGGCCAGTGTTGGTCAGTGGTTAGAGTGTTAGTCCATGAAACAAAGGGTCCCAGGTTCAATTCCTGGTCAAGGACATGTACCTGGGTTGCAGGTTCAATCCCTGGCCCAGGTTGGGATGCATGCAAAAGGCAACCAATCAATTGTCTCTCTCTCTCACGTCGATGTTTCTCTTTCTCTCTCTCTCTCTCTCTCTCTCTCTCTCTCTCTCTCTCTCTCTCTCTCTCTCCTCCCTCTTTCCCTCCTTTCCACTCTCTCTAAATATCAATGGAAAAATATCCTCAGACCAATCTAATACAGTAGAGTAATCCTGAAAGAGCTGAGAAGAATTACTTCTGTTTTCTAATTGATTAAGCTAAGAAATAAGTAAACCATTAGTTTTTTAATCTAGCTCACAATAAATAATCCTAGTGGAAATAATTAGCAAAAAAATATTTTTTCACATTAGCTAAGACATCAACTGTTAATCTGTTTTCTAATTCCTACTTAATATTACTGGTAGAAATAATCAGCCCCAAATAAAATTCACAGGTAAAACTAAACTCAATAAAAATTTAGATTTAAAAAATGTGCCCAAGAAAGTTGCATTTGGAAAAATAACTACCACAAAAGAAAACTTACAATGGCAAAATCTAAACAAGAAAATCCGATATAGACAAAAATCTGATAAATGTAGCAAATATTTCTTGCCAATTTATACAGGAAAAAATATTTCTCCCCTACATGAAAATCATTTTATTAAAATGAAAATGATTAGAAAATGTATATCTGTACTGAAAGGAAAGTAATCAAGGAAAAGAAATTGGCCTAATGATACTTGTTCTAGGAAATACTCTCTTAATGACAATTCATTAGTGTTAGTAAAATTCTTATTAAAATATGTATGATGATAAATGAACACAGAACAGCTCAGGACCGGAATGACTATGTCAAACGACCCCCAAGGTCAAAACAACAGAATCAAAATGAACCCATTCTTCTAATTAAATAGCTATAAAAATCATGATTGTTGACCTAATCTTCATAGTCTCCCCAGGATTTACCAAGCAACCTCCTGGAAAGGTGCTTTGAGCAACTTAGGCAAAGTAGGAGTATGGATATGATCATTAAGGAGAGGTGAATGTTCTTTGCTTTGGAAGACTGAGGAGGGTAGCCTTCATTTCAGCCATGCATTTATGGGAAAGAAAAGTTCATATTTTCTCCCCAAATTCTAATTTGCTGATCTTCTGCAACTACAGGGGCTCTTACTCCTTGCCCTCCTTCTCAAATAAAACCACACATAATCTGAAAGACTTAGGGGTGAGTATAGGGACCAAGCCAACACAGGAAGGGGCTACTTGAGACACTATTAGGAGAAACAGCTTGCTCTAACCTTTTCAGATTGGCCATGATCAGTGGGCACAATCTTGTTGGACTGAGATTTCTTAGTCTCTTTTTTGTCGCTTCCCGGTGGTGGTGGCATCTCTTACAGATTCAGCAGTGTCTATCCAAGGCAGAGCTGCAATCATAAAGGGTCTCTTTAAAATACTATTCACCAGAAACATCACAGAATTATCCGGAGACTTTTGAGAAAACCCAGTCTCTCTATAGCATCCCCAGGAGGAAACAGACTTTGAGTTAGGCAGATCTTGTTTCTACCACAGTTAACCTTGGGTTAGTGACTGAAACTCCCTGGGATCCAGATATCCCTCTATAAAATGGGGATAAGTATACCTACCTCTGCAGGACACTGTTCAAATTAAATTAGATACTCTATGTAAAAAGCCCAGCGTAATGCCTGCCATCATCTGTGGGCACTGAAATTATGGCCTAGCCCCAAGTTTAAGTCTAGGAACACTGGGAACAAGTTATGTGATTTACACTGAAGACAATAAAAAATGTGACAGGTCATATAGTATGGAGGCTAGCTGGTAAGAATAATGTTCTTTAAAAGGCATGGGATCCTGGCCATCCTATACTAATAAAAGAGAAAAATGGTAATTGGCATACAACCGATACCTTTTTCATTGGCTAATCAGCGAGATATGCAAATTAACTGTCAGCCAAGATGGCGGCTGGCAGCCAGGCAGCTGAGAATAGGAGGCTTGGTTGCCCCAGCGATGGAGAAAGTCAAGGATCCCCGCAGCTGCAGGGCTCTGAGCTCCTGAAGCAACAACTCCAAAAGATACAATGTTTTAATTATAGAAGCTAAAAGATGGCGGTTACTTTGCATACTCAGGCTCCAAGCAGAGCGAAGCCAAACAGCCCTGAAGCAGCAGGGCAGAGAGGCCTCAGGGCCTGGGATCAGCAGAGTCCAGAGGCCTCCCGGCCCCGGTGATCAGCGGAGCCGAGAGGCCTCCCGGCCCCAGTGATCAGCGGAGTCAGAGGCCCCGCGATCAGCGGAGCCAAGAGGCCTCCCGGCCCGGTGATCAGCGGAGCCCAGAGGCCTCCCGGCCCGTGATCAGCGGAGCCGAGAGGCCTCCCGGCCCCGGTGATCAGCGGAGCCGAAGGGCCTCGCGGCCTCGGTGATCAGAGGAGCCGAGAGGCCTCTCGGCCCCGGTGATCAGCGGAGTCCAGGCCCCGCGATCAGCGGAGCCGAGAGGCCTCCAGGCCCCTGTGATCAGCGGAGCCGAGAGGCCTCCCAGCCCCGGTGATCAGCGGAGCCGAGAGGCCTCCCGGCCCCGGTGATCAGCGGAGCCGAGAGGCCTCCCGGCCCCTGTGATCAGCGGAGTCCAGAGGCCTCCGGGCCCGGTGATCAGCGGAGCCCAGAGGCCTCCCGGCCCGTGATCAGCGGAGCTGAGAGGCCTCCCGGCCCAGGTGATCAGAGGAGCCGAGAGGCCTCCCGGCCCCAGTGATCAGCGGAGCCGAGAGGCCTTCCGGCCCCGGTGATCAGCGGAACCGTGAGGCCTCCGGGCCCCAGTGATCAGCGGAGTCCAGAGGCCTCCGGGCCCCGGTGATCAGCGGAGCCGAGAGGCCTCCCGGCCCCGGTGATCGGCGGAGCCGAGAGGCCTCCTGGCCCCGGTGATCAGCGGAGTCGGAGGCCCCGCGATCAGCGGAGCCGAGAGGCCTCCCGGCCCCGGTGATCAGCGGAGTCGGAGGCCCCGCGATCAGCGGAGCCGAGAGGCCTCCCGGCCCCGGTGATCAGCGGAGCCGAGAAGCCTCCCGGCCCCGGTGATCAGCGGAGTCAGACGCCCCGCGATCAGTGGAGCCGAGAGGCCTCCCGGCCCCGGTGATCAGCGGAGCCGAGAGGCCTCCCGGCCCCTGTGATCAGCGGAGTCAAGAGGCCTCCCGGCCCGTGATCAGCGGAGCCGAGAGGCCTCCCAGCCCCGGTGATCAGCAGAGCCGAGAGGCCTCCCGGCCCCGGTGATCAGCGGAGCCCAGAGGCCTCCCGGCCCCGGTGATCAGCGGAGCCGAGAGGCCTCCCGGCCCCGGTGATCAGCGGAGCCGAGAGGCCTCCCGGCCCCGGTGATCAGCGGAGCCCAGAGGCCTCCCGGCCCCGGTGATCAGCGGAGCCGAGAGGCCTCGCGGCCCCGGTGATCAGCGGAGCCCAGAGGCCTCCCGGCCCCGGTGATCAGCGGAGTCAGAGGCCCCGCGATCAGCGGAGCCGAGAGGCCTCCCGGCCCCTGTGATCAGCGGAGTCCAGAGGCCTCCCGGCCCCGGTGATCAGCAGAGCCGAAGGGCCTCGCGGCCTCGGTGATCAGCGGAGCCGAGAGGCCTCCCGGCCCCGGTGATCAGAGGAGCCGAGAGGCCTCCCGGCCCCGGTGATCAGCGGAGCCGAGAAGCCCCCCGGCCCTGGTGATCAGCGGAGTCAGACGCCCCGCGATCAGCGGAGACGAGAGGCCTCCCGGCCCCGGTGATCAGCGGAGCCGAGAAGCCTCCCGGCCCTGGTGATCAGCGGAGTCAGACGCCCCGCGATCAGCAGAGCCGAGTGGCCTCCTGGCCCCGGTGATCAGCGGAGCCGAGAGGCCTCCCGGCCCCGGTGATCAGCGGAGCCCAGAGGCCTCCCGGCCCCGGTGATCAGCGGAGCCCAGAGGCCTCCCGGCCCCGGTGATCAGCGGAGTCAGAGGCCCCGCGATCAGCGGAGTCGAGAGGCCTACCGGCCCCTGTGATCAGCGGAGTCGAGAGGCCTCCCGGCCTCGGTGATCAGCGGAGCCGAGAGGCCTCCCGGTGCCGGTGATCAGAGGAGCTGAGAGGCCTCCCGGCCCCGGTGATCAGCGGAGTTGAGGCCCCGCGATCAGCGGAGCCGAGAGACCTCCCGGCCCCAGTGATCAGCGGAGCCGAGAGGCCTTCCAGCCCCGGTGATCACCAGAACCGAGAGGCCTCCCGGCCCCGGTGATCAGCGGAGCAGAGAAGCCTCCTGGCCCCGGTGATCAGCGGAGTCGGAGGCCCCGCGATCAGCAGAGCCGAGGGGCCTCCCGGCCCCGGTGATCAGCGGAGCCGAGAGGCCTCCAGGCCCCTGTGATCAGCGGAGCCGAGAGGCCTCCAGGCCCCTGTGATCAGCGGAGCCGAGAGGCCTCCCAGCCCCGGTGATCAGCGGAGCTGAGAGGCCTCCCCGCCCTGGTGATCAGTAGAGCCAAGAGGCCTTCCGGCCCCTGTGATCAGTGGAGTCCAGAGGCCTCCGGGCCTGGTGATCAGCGGAGCCCAGAGGCCTCCCGGCCCGTGATCAGCGGAGCTGAGAGGCCTCCCGGCCCAGGTGATCAGAGGAGCCGAGAGGCCTCCCGGCCCCAGTGATCAGCGGAGCCGAGAGGCCTTCCGGCCCCGGTGATCAGCGGAACCGAGAGGCCTCCGGGCCCCAGTGATCAGCGGAGTCCAGAGGCCTCCGGGCCCCGGTGATCAGCGGAGCCGAGAGGCCTCCCGGCCCCGGTGATCGGCGGAGACGAGAGGCCTCCCGGCCCCGGTGATCAGCGGAGTCGGAGGCCCCGCGATCAGCGGAGCCGAGAGGCCTCCCGGCCCCGGTGATCAGCGGAGTCGGAGGCCCCGCGATCAGCGGAGCCAAGAGGCCTACCGGCCCCTGTGATCAGCGGAGTCCAGAGGCCTCCCGGCCCCGGTGATCAGCAGAGCCGAAGGGCCTCGCGGCCTCGGTGATCAGCGGAGCCGAGAGGCCTCCCGGCGCCGGTGATCAGAGGAACTGAGAGGCCTCCCGGCCCCGGTGATCAGCGGAGTTGAGGCCCCGTGATCAGCGGAGCCGAGAGACCTCCCGGCCCCAGTGATCAGCGGAGCCGAGAGGCCTTCCAGCCCCGGTGATCACCAGAACCGAGAGGCCTCCGGGCTCCAGTGATCAGCGGAGTCGAGAGGCCTCCCGGCCCCGGTGATCAGCGGAGCAGAGAAGCCTCCTGGCCCCGGTGATCAGCGGAGTCGGAGGCCCCGCAATCAGCAGAGCCGAGGGGCCTCCCGGCCCCGGTGATCAGCGGAGCCGAGAGGCCTCCAGGCCCCTGTGATCAGCGGAGCCGAGAGGCCTCCAGGCCCCTGTGATCAGCGGAGCCGAGAGGCCTCCCAGCCCCGGTGATCAGCGGAGCCGAGAGGCCTCCCGGCCCCTGTGATCAGCGGAGTCCAGAGGCCTCCGGGCCCGGTGATCAGCGGAGCCGAGAGGCCTCCCGGCCCGTGATCAGCGGAGCTGAGAGGCCTCCCGGCCCAGGTGATCAGAGGAGCTGAGAGGCCTCCCGGCCCCAGTGATCAGCGGAGCCGAGAGGCCTTCCGGCCCCGGTGATCAGCGGAACCGAGAGGCCTCCGGGCCCCAGTGATCAGCGGAGTCCAGAGGCCTCCGGGCCCCGGTGATCAGCGGAGCCGAGAGGCCTCCCGGCCCCGGTGATCAGCGGAGCCGAGAGGCCTCCCGGCCCCGGTGATCAGCGGAGTCGGAGGCCCCGCGATCAGCGGAGCCGAGAGGCCTCCCGGCCCCGGTGATCAGCGGAGTCGGAGGCCCCGCGATCAGCGGAGCCAAGAGGCCTACCGGCCCCTGTGATCAGCGGAGTCCAGAGGCCTCCCGGCCCCGGTGATCAGCAGAGCCGAAGGGCCTCGCGGCCTCGGTGATCAGCGGAGCCGAGAGGCCTCCCGGCGCCGGTGATCAGAGGAGCTGAGAGGCCTCCCGGCCCCGGTGATCAGCGGAGTTGAGGCCCCGCGATCAGCGGAGCCGAGAGACCTCCCGGCCCCAGTGATCAGCGGAGCCGAGAGGCCTTCCAGCCCCGGTGATCACCAGAACCGAGAGGCCTCCGGGCTCCAGTGATCAGCGGAGTCGAGAGGCCTCCGGCCCCGGTGATAAGCGGAGCAGAGAAGCCTCCTGGCCCCGGTGATCAGCGGAGTCGGAGGCCCCGCGATCAGCAGAGCCGAGGGGCCTCCCGGCCCCGGTGATCAGCGGAGCCGAGAGGCCTCCAGGCCCCTGTGATCAGCGGAGCCGAGAGGCCTCCAGGCCCCTGTGATCAGCGGAGCCGAGAGGCCTCCCAGCCCCGGTGATCAGCGGAGCCGAGAGGCCTCCCTGCCCCGGTGATCAGCGGAGCCAAGAGGCCTCCCGGCCCCTGTGATCAGCGGAGTCGAGAGGCCTCCCGGCCCGTGATCAGCGGAGCCGAGAGGACTCCCAGCCCCGGTGATCAGCAGAGCCGAGAGGCCTCCCGGCCCCGGTGATCAGCGGAGCCAAGAGGCCTCCCGGCCCCGGTGATCTGCGGAGCCGAGAGGCCTCCCGGCCCCGTTGATCAGCGGAGCCCAGAGGCCTCCCGGCCCCGGTGATCAGCGGAGTCAGAGGCCCCGCGATCAGCAGATCCGAGAGGCCTCCCGGCCCCGGTGATCAGCGGAGCCCAGAGGCCTCCCGGCCCCGGTGATCAGCGGAGCCCAGAGGCCTCCCGGCCCAGTGATCAGCGGAGCCCAGAGGCCTCCCGGCCCCGGTGATCAGCGGAGTCAGAGGCCCCGCGATCAGCGGAGCCGAGAGGCCTCCCGGCCCCTGTGATCAGCGGAGTCAGAGGCCCCGCGATCAGCGGAGCCGAGAGGCCTCCCGGCCCCTGTTATCAGCGGAGTCCAGAGGCCTCCCGGCCCGGTGATCAGCGGAGCCCAGAGGCCTCCCGGCCCCGGTGATCAGCGGAGTCAGAGGCCCCGCGATCAGCGGAGCCGAGAGGCCTCCCGGCCCCTGTGATCAGCGGAGTCCAGAGGCCTCCCGGCCCCGGTGATCAGCAGAGCCGAAGGGCCTTGCGGCCTCGGTGATCAGCGGAGCCGAGAGGCCTCCCGGCGCCGGTGATCAGAGGAGCTGAGAGGCCTCCCGGCCCCGGTGATCAGCGGAGTTGAGGCCCCGCGATCAGCGGAGCCGAGAGACCTCCCGGCCCCAGTGATCAGCAGAGCCGAGAGGCCTTCCAGCCCCGGTGATCACCAGAACCGAGAGGCCTCCGGGCTCCAGTGATCAGCGGAGTCGAGAGGCCTCCCGGCCCCGGTGATCAGCGGAGCAGAGAAGCCTCCTGGCCCCGGTGATCAGCGGAGTCGGAGGCCCCGCGATCAGCAGAGCCGAGGGGCCTCCCGGCCCCGGTGATCAGCGGAGCCGAGAGGCCTCCAGGCCCCTGTGATCAGCGGAGCCGAGAGGCCTCCCGGCCCCGGTGATCAGAGGAGCCGAGAGGCCTCCCGGCCCCGGTGATCAGCGGAGCCGAGAGGCCTTCCGGTCCGGTGATCAGCAGAACCGAGAAGCCTCCGGGCCCCAGTGATCAGCGGAGTCAGAGGCCTCCGGGCCAGGGATCAGGGGAGCCGAGAGGCGTCCTGGCCCTGGGATCAGCGGAGCAGGGAGGCTTCCCAGCACCGGGATCAGTGTGACAGGGTGCGGAGCTCCAACCCTCTGAGCGGCCCTGCTCTGTGCATGACAGGAGTGGCGCTGCAACCTCCCTATGGACCCTGCCTTGAGTGTGCCAGTGGGTGGTGCCCCAACCCCCCAATCAGCCCTACCCTGAGCATGACTGAGGGTGGCATCGCAACCTCCCAATCCGCCCTGCTCTGTGCATGACAGGAGGCGGGGCCCCAACTCCCCAATGGGCCCTGCTCTGAGCCCGACCAGGGGTTACACCTAGGATTAGGCCTGCCCTCTGCCACCCGGGAGCAGGCCTAAACCAGCAGGTCCTTATCTCCTGATGGGTCCCAGACTGTGAGAGGGCACAGGCCAGGCTGAGGGACCTCCTCTCCCAACCCCGAGTGCACAAATTTTTGTGCACCGGGCCTCTAGTGGAAATTATAATATGTTACAAAGAAGACACAAGAATGCACTGCACACACACATATGCACAATAGGCCAGCGAGTACTCAAAGGTTGCAATCAAGCAGAAGAAACTGTAATACAGTTCTAGACACCTGATAGGAACATTTAAAAATAAAAAATGAGATAATAGCAAAAGAAAGTAATGTATTGGAAAATCATTTGACATAACAATTTAACAGTTATTACAACCCTTAGAAGAATCCTACCTTCACCTCATCTCAGTAGAAAACCCCATTCTAATTTCTTTTTAAAAAATATTTATTGTTGAAAGTATTACATAGGCCCTCCTTTTCCCATAGAACCTCTTCCACCCTGCTACCGTCCCCCTTCTTCCCCCAGGCCATTCTATATTTCTTAAGGTTCTTGTAGTTTCTGAGTCTCAATAGTTAGATACACTTATGTGTCTTACAAGCAAATACATTATTAGGAGGAATTATTTTTTGGATACACAAGAAACCCTTCCCACTCAGATACAACTGACCTTTCAACCCCACTCACATTCAATCTCCAAGTTCAACTGCATTTGACAAACAACAGGCTTCCCTAAGAAAGACCCTAAAGGGACTACAACAAATGTCCCACTATGTACCAGATATTTCAGGCAATAAAGATACAAACACAAATCACGGATCTTATCCTAGAAGTATTCACATGCATAGCTCTAACAGTAACATAAAAATGTGACAAATGGGAAAGCAGGGCGGGGCTGTGGCAGAGAGAGGCTGGGAGGAAGATGTGGCCTGACTCTGCCACCTCCTCCACCACCTGCAGCCAACTCCCCTCCCTGCAGCTGCCAGGGCATACTTTCAGGTCTCCTGGCACCCATCAGTCAGAGGATTTGGCCCCCTGACCCCTCAGACCAATGGGCAGCCAGCCCTCACACTCTCTAAAATAACCAGCTCGCCCCTTACCTAGTACAGAGCCCTGGTGTGGTTGACCCCCTGCACAGGCCTAAGCTAGGATGCACCACTATGCAGCAGCAGCCTACCCATCAGCCTATGCCCCAGTGAACATAGCTTTTCCCCAGCAGCCTTCAGCCCTGCCCCAGCAGCAAAAAGAAGGCCCGAAGACTATAACCTCTTCATCTATCACCTGCCTCAGGAGTTTGGTGATGCAGAACTCATATAGACTTCCCTGTACTTTGGAGTTGTAGTCTCTGTCAAAGTCTTTGTGGATCAAGCCCCAACCAGAGCAAGTGTTTTGGGTTTGTTAGCTTTGACAATCCAACCAGTGCCCAGATAGCTATTCAGGCCATGAATGACTTTCAAATTGCCATGAAGAGGCTGAAGGTACAGCTAAAGAGGCCCAAGGATGCCAATAAGCCTTACTGATCTGCTCTCACTGACCACCCACAGAAAGATTAAGAAGAGTGAGAAGAAAGGAGAGGAAAAGATCAGAAGCGCTTAAGCAGCCCTTCCTGAAGCAGCAGCTGGAGATGGAGGTGGACTGGACCCAAGGCCAGTGTCTGGGGCTCAGATCACTTTAAGGATTGTCTTCATCAAGTGGGTTGTTCTATGCTTGTGGCATAAAGCTCAGGCTGGCAAGGCAGCTGGGGCTGCCTGAAGATGGACTGTGGAAGGGAACCAGCAGAGGGCCTTGGGGTTGCTAAGGGCTTCCTGGCAAGGGAAGCCCAGATTTACTTAGTTCAAAATCATATCATTCCTCAGAGTTTAGGAACCAAAAAACTATTTTTTTAAAGAATATGTAAAAGAACTAGGGGCCCGGTGCACGAAATTCGTGCACTGTGTGTGTGTGTGGGGGGTGTCCCTCAGCCCAGCCTGCCCCCTCTCACATACTGGGAACCCTCAGGCGTTGACCCCCATCACCCTCCAATCGCAGGATCGGCCCCTTGCCCAGGCCTGACGCCTAGGCGTCAGGCCTGGGCAGGGGACCCTCATTTCCCCCCATCACTGGTTCTGCCCCCAGCCCAGGCCTGATGCCTCGGCCAGAGGCGTAGACACCCATCACCCTCCGATCGCCTGATCGGCCCCTTGCCCAGGCCTGACGCCTCCACCAGAGGTGTCAGGCTTGGACAGGGGACCCCCATCTCCCCCTGATCACTGGCTCCGGCCCCCACCCAGGCCTGAGGCCTCTGGCCCAGGAATCATGCCTGGGCAGGGGACCCCCATCTCCCTCTGATCGCTTGCTCCACCCCCCGCCCAAGCCTGACGCCTCTGACCCAGGCTTCAGGCCTGGGCAAGGGGACCATCATATCCCCCCAATCCCCGGCTCCGCCCCCCACCCAGGCCTGATGCCTCGGCCAGAGGAGTTGACCCTCATCACCCTCCGATCACCAATCACCGGATCGGCCCCTTGACCAGGCCTGAGGCCTCTGGCAGAGGTGTCAGGCCTGGGCAGGGGACCCCCAGCTCCCCGTGGTTGCAGGCTCCGCCCCTGCCCAGGCCTAACGCCTCTGGCTGAGGCGTCCGGCTCAGGCAGCGGGGACCCGCAGCTGCAGCGGCCCCGCGATCGTGGGCTTCGCTTTAGGCCCAGGCAAGGGACCCCTAGCTCCTGGGACTGCCAGCTTCGACCGTGCCCAGCTCCCATCGCTGGCTCCACCCCTACTTCCTGCTATCACTGGCCAGGGCAGCAAAGGCGCCTGATTCTCCGATCATGGCTGGGGGGCAGCTCTTAGCTCCCCCCTGGGTTTCCGATCACTGTCAGTGGCAGGGGGCTTCTTCCTGCTTTCCCTTTCACCTCCCTGCATTGTGCCTACATATGCAAATTAACCGCCATCTTGTTGGCAGTTAACTGCCAATCTTAGTTGGCAGCTAATTTGCATATAGCCCTGATTAGCCAATGAAAAGGGTATCGTCGTACGCCAATTACCATTTTTCTCTTTTATTAGATAGGATATATAATTTTCAAAACAAGAAACACAAAAGACAGTATAGAATCTCATAAAAGCTGCCTTTAAATATCCCTAGGAGACAGGGTGAAGGGGATCTTTAAAAGACCCAGCCTACTTAAAGTGAGGCTGTGGAAAGATTGTTCTGTGTCTCATATTCTCTTAAACCAGTGGTTCTCAACCTTAAGTGCACATTAGAATCACCTGGGAATCTTTTCAAAATCCTGATTTCTGGAATGAGGCCCAGAAATCAGGATTTTAAAAAGATTCCCAGGTGATTCTAATGTGCAGCCAAAGTTGAGAACCACTGTCTTAAACCATCTCCCCACCCTGCCTTTTTGAAATAATTAAAGACTTGAGGTCTAGGCTCAGATGCAGGTAACAAGAGAGTTAGAGAAGCAGTGAACCCACAATACCCAAACACAGAGAGCATCACTGAAGAGGCCTCAGGAGGAACTCTGGCCTGCCCTGGCCTTTGCCACTAAGAGTAGGAACCTGCCTTTCTTTCCTGACACTGCTTCCCTAGGCTGAAAGAAAAAGGGAGTTTTGGTCACCCTAGCTTTTACCTTTCCCTTCCATATAGGCAGAGGCCCTGCCTTTGGCTGAGTGGAGACACCTCCTGTTTGCCCTTACCTTGAGCCAGCTCCAGTGTCCCCTTGCTCCGGGTCACCTTCTGCTTCTAAGTCTAAGTTTGCCCACCTGTAAAGTAGATTCAGGATTATAGAGGGCTGTGACAACAGGTTTGGAAGGTTTGCTGCTGTATATACTGCCATTGAGAAGGAAATAATTTTCAATATAGCTTCAGAATTTACAGGTCCCTCTTTACCCAGGACCTGGGAGAGTAGATGTTTTGCCAACATACTTCTTCATTCCTTTAAAAAGTACATCTTTCTTATGCAAAAAAGTGACAAATTATTTTTAAAGGTAGATACAAAGTACTAGAGAAACATAATGGAAATATAGAAGAGGTTATATATGATCTGGAGGGCTTTCCAGTTTTCCAAAGAAAGCCTGAGCCCAGGCAGAGACTTGAACATGCAGAGAACAGAAGGTTCCAGGTATATCCAGGTTGTCTGAGTTCAAAGTAAAAAGAATGTGCTGGGGAGGAGTTATAAAGGGGTTGAAAGCTAGGCTGGGGGTAGGCTGGTAACAGTAGTCTGCAGCTTGAGGGGAAGATTTAAGAAAGGAGAAAGGATTTGGGTTTTGCTTTGGATGGAGAAGTATTACATATTTTGTTGATGAGGAAAAGTCAGTAAAAGTATGTGCCTTCACAGTTACTACATCAGTTGATTCTCACAACAAAACTGTTTCCATTTTATAGTTCCAAATGAGTTACATGACTTACTATACAGGACAAACTATTAAACCGTATACATCACCCAGCTCTTTCCAGGGCTCTTTCTAAAAAATAAAAAATAAAATCTCTCTGATCACAGAAAAAAAAAAAAGACATTTCAGAACAGTCCATGGTCCAAAACGAAAGGCCCTAGTATAGTAGAGAGAGGAGGTAGAATTAGCAAAGGATTTTTTTAAAAGAAGCAATTGGACTTCTTAACCAGCCAAATTAGCATCTTTGAGCCTCAACTTCCTCTTTTGCAAAAAGATACACTTGCAGGGGTATTCTGTGGTGCCAATGTAAACTTTTTTTAAAATATATTTTATTGATATTTTACAGAGAGGAAGGGAGAGAGATAGAGAGTTAGAAACATCGATGAGAGAGAAACATCAATCAGCTGCCTCCTTCACACTCCCTACTGGGGATGTGCCTGCAACCAAGGTACATGCCCTTGACCGGAATCAAACTTGGGACCCTTCAGTCCGAAGGCCGATGCTCTATCCACTGAGCCAAACTGGTTAGAGCCAAATGTAAATTTTTACATGAAAGCCTAAGCATGGCAGGCACTCAGAATAAATGGTGGGTATTACTCACCTCTTCCTCCAAATTGAAAACTATTTTCCATCTCATCCTCAAAACTCGGCCAAGCAACAATAAAGCTAAATTGGGTGCACCTACCCCTAACTGCACTCTATGAAAACCACTTACACCACTATTATTATTCACACCTCATACAATTTTTTTATGGATGACTAAAAACTCATGTTCTGAAACATTCACCTTTCAAAGGAAAAGAAAAAATATCAGATTGAAGTAAAAAAAAAAAAGGCTAAAAATTTTTCAGCTGAGAGTGTCACAGATTTAATTAAACCTCAGAGAAAACAAGGTTATTCATACGACGGTCATGCACCACTTTCACTATCCTGAACAATAATCACTTGCTTTGGGAGACACACACACTGACTTAAGTAGCTAGTTTTCCTGCTACTGGGAGAGGGGAATGACACCACTAAAAACATGCTTTCATAAAAGGACACTCTGCAAAAACACTCTAGACTCCTACCACCTACAAAATGCTGAGCCTTACTTGGACAAGAAACTTAGAATCCTTTCCAGTGTCCAGACTCTCCATGTCCCCTACATGTTGAAGACCTCATTGAGAATCCCAGAGCAGTGCTGAAACCCACACGAGGGCAAATTGGCTCTTTTAAAAGCCCAATTGTTCAGACTCCAGAACTGTAGATCAAGACAGTCTACAGCAGTGGTTCTCAACCTATGGGTCGCGACCCCTTTGGGGGTTGAACAACCCTTTCACAGGAGTCGCCTAAGACCATCGGAAAACACATATATAATTACATTATGATTCATAACAGTAGCAAAATTACAGTTATGAAGTAGCAACGAAAATAATTTTATGGTTGGGGGTCACCACAATATGAGGAACTGTATTAAAGGGTTGCGGCATTAGGAAGGTTGAGAACCACTGGTCTACAGGAAACAATAGCAACTTTGTTTTATATATAAAGGCAGGTTACAGACAGCAAGACATTGGGGAGAGTAAGGAGTATGGTGTCTGTCAATGAAAGCAGCACTGGGTAGGAAAGTATCTTAGGATCTAGTTCTAACACTGCAGGTAGCTGGCTAGGTGACACTAGGCAAGTCCCTTTTCCCTCTGTAGACTTCATTTCTCCAGGTAATAAAATGAGGCAATGGGACCAAAGCCTCCATGTTATTCATACAGTGGTAAATGGACCAGCATCATTTGCCACACGTGGGAGCTTTTAGCCATTTAAAATCTTAGGCCCCAAGCTAGGCCTTACCAAATAGGCACAGGCAAGTTAACAATATCCCCAGGTGATTTGTATGCACTTTTAAGTTTAAGAAGCATGGTTCTAAGGCACCTTCGACATCTGGCCTTCTAGGACTCTAATCACATAGCAGAGAGCAATGGGCAAGCCAGAGTTGAAGGGTTAGAAGCAGAGATAGAAGAATGGAGATGTGAGAAGTTTAACAAGGGGGAAAGGACACGTTTCCATTAACCTGTAGTTCAAAACACATCCCTCAAATAGCATTCTCTGACTTAAATGCGTTGTCTTGTGGCTGAAATTGATCCTGCATACTTTCACTTGTAAAAAGACATTTTGTATATGTACTCTGATTCAGGCATGTGTACTGGACGCTCCATCTAAATGATGGGACCTAGTCTCATTTACTTTATCATTTCACCCTCTAATACACACTCCCTGCCCAACCTCATATGGGGCTCACTTCACAACGGCTGACTGGCAAGAGAAGACAGCGTGTAACAAGGGGCATTCCATGGCCAATACCGGACATTCGTGCGGGCAGTACAAAACCAAAGGCTCCTACCTCACATTGAAATTGGGGGCATAACAGGAAAGACCATAGACACACTTCTAGACCAGGAGGAGCCCCGATAAATGAATGGAGCACCAAGTCATAGTGACCGGGTGTGGGTCTCAGCCTGGCCTGAGTTCCCTCCAATCCATCTGCTAGCAGTGAATTTTTAAAATTACAGTCCTAGAGAAACTGCAGTGGTGATTGGCCAACAAGGACCAATCTGCGTGCAGAGTTGTGACATAGGCTTGGCCCAGCAAGGAGGGGTGGGCTGGGAGGGTAATTGATTGAACTCCTTGTCAAATCGACTACATTGGGGCTTGGTTTCCCATACAATTGGTTGGAATAGGCTGGTTTGACAAGTGAAGTACTGGGTCTCTTTAAAGAGGCATTTTATTTAAATAACCCTGCTGGAGGAAGGGGAGAGCAACTGTACAACTTAGGTTCAGACCAGTTAAGAAATCTTTGTAGAATCAAACATTAACTCCTGCTGGCTTCACAAGTGGCCTTGTGATGGGAAGCAGGGTAGAAATTATTGCCCCTATTTTATGGGTAAGTCCCCAAAGTGCAGAGAGCTATTAATAGTAGTAGCTAACATTAATTCAGCGCAATAATTGCCAAAACAAGGTGAAAATACAACTGCTAAAGATTTCAGAGGACACATGTTGTTTAGCACGCTATTATTCCCAACCCAGTCACTGCTGTCATACTCACCCCAGCATCACCAATAGTGATTAGTGAGTGTATTAGGTACATACGCCACTTGTTAGGGTCTATACAGAGAGTTAGACAAATACTTCTTCCTTTGAACCTAATACACCTTTATGATGGAACAATTAAGAAAATATTACATTAATATTATGTGTATATTATCTGCATTATAAATATAATACTAAGTATTAAGTCAATAAATATAACAGACTTAAAAATGCAATTTTTAGGATGGAGGGTGATTATATGGGGGGCGAGGGGAATCACCAAATTCCCTCTTGAGGAATGCTTGGCAAAATTGATTTTTGTATGGGGTGATCTTGTACTGTATGGAAATGTTTTCCAAGCAGCTGCGACCTCCTAGTGGCCACATGAACTCATTACCCCCATTTACCATCTAACTTTGAGAGCAACAGGCACAGAAGGGCTAACTAAGCCTGACTGACATCCCCACGCAGGGCAACTACCTGACAACGCTGAAGACTAGGCCAGTCTTCATCCATTTTAATGTTCCTAAAACTAGGGGGATCCTTAAGTGTGTGTGTAGAGGGGGAGGATGCCTTTAAGTGCTATAAGGGGACCTGAAGAGGTTCATGCTTCCAGATCCCCTTTCTCTCCTCCGTAGTCTTTGTTTAAAACATTTATTCACAAATAAAGAAACTGTCTGGAGAGAAGGAGAAAAACTATCACCAATTAATACTATATTTAAGTACTTTTCTGTCAGATGTTCAAGCAAGTTCGTCTGACAGGAAAAAAATATTCCGATTAACAGCTTATTTCCCTCAGCCATATCTCCAGCGCTGACATAAAATATATTTATATGTGTACGGCAAAAGAACCTTTAACAAGCTACAAATGGGATTGGAACCAAAACTACGCATGGGAAACGAACTTCCCGCCTGTTGGAAACAAAACCAACATAGATGAGGGGCAAAGGGAGAGGGAACTAACGGCTTTAGAATTATCGCCTTAGAAAATTACCGCCTTAGAATTACCGCCTCAGAATTACCACCTTGGACCAACCGCCTCTCTGGCCAACCGCCTCTCTGGCCAACCGCCTCTCTGGCCAACCGCCTCTCTGGCCAACCGCCTCTCTGGCCAACCGCCTCTCTGGCCAACCGCCTCTCTGGCCAACTGCTTCAAACCGGCTGCCAACCGCCTCATATTAACAGCCTCCAGCAAGCATGCGCACTTAGGAGGCGCGCCGACTGTACCATTCTCGCCAGAAGGGGGAGATAACGGATTGACCCTTTTTAGTCAGACTTGAAACCGCTAGATGGGGCCAAAAGATTATACTAGGTACCCTCTATACTTTTTTTCCCCTCAAGAAATTTCTCTTCTACATCTTATAACCCTAGAATAAAGAAAACTCATGCTAATCTCTGAACACACACATAACACCCCCCCCCTCCAGGATGAGGGAAGTGGCTACTGCTGGAACTGGCTGCACCATCAATCAAAGCCGTCTCAGGTCTCCAGCGAGCCATTAATAAAGTCTGGATTAAAATAGTGCCCATATCATAAGTCTGTCTGAGAATTAAATGAGAGTATGCATGTAAAACACAACACCAGGCAAATTTCCAGACCTGTAGAATTAGACACTCTGGGATGAGGCCCAACTATGTTTTATTAAGCACTCCAAGTGACCCTGAGTCACGCCTAATGTGTCAAAATCGTTGCTCAATGAGGAAGGCTGCCAACTCAAATAGCTAACCAAGATATTTGTCATTATTTCGGATTTCATTACTCCTGCCTGAACTTTCAAAACCATCATTTGTTTCTTGACCTCAACTGTATGGCCAGTATCATAGTAGATACAATGAGAAAGAGACAGAGAACCTGCCCTGAGGCTTCAGTGTAGGTGATCCAGGAATAGGAAAAGTTAATTAAATCTACAAGGCCAGATCTAGTAAATGTCAAATGAATTATATGGACAATAAGCAAATGTTCTAGGAAATCAGAGGAGGGAAATTTTACAATTAGAGGTGAGCCCCCCCCCCCCAATACACACACACATACACCAAATAGCTGTAAGTAATTTCCACAAGGCAATAGAACAGACCTTAGCTGCCTAATTAACTCCCTGCCTGAAAGGAAACCCCAACATATCTAAGAGTTTGCTTTCCTTTAACAGCTGCCTCTTAAATAAAAATAATTAGAACGTTTATAGTTTTTTAAAAGTGCTTTATTTTCTCCCTCCACTGTTTCAATCACTTATAGGAAAGGACAGATGGGTATGCAGACATGACATAAATACTTGATGGAAGTAATTATGCAGTACCATTGATGAGATGCTCAGAATAGCTATCTAATAGATGATTTAATAAAGAAAATGTGGTACATATATACAATGGAATACTAATCAGCCATAGGAAAAGACAAAATACTGCCATTTGTGACAACATGGTTGGATCCTGAGAATGTCATGCTAAGCAAAAGAAGTCAGATGGAAAAAGTCAAAAACCATATGATTTCACTCATATGTAGGATATAATACTGAAAGCAACAAATGAACAGACAAAAACTCACAGACACAGAAAACAGTATGGTGATTACAAGAGGGAAAGGGAGTATGGGGGTAGAAGAGGGTAAAGGGGGGATAAATGGTGATTGAAGGAGACTTGACTTTGAGTGGTACAATATAATATATAGATGATGTGCTGTAGAATTGTACACTCAAAGCATGTAATTTAATAACCAATATCACCCAATAAATTTAATAAAATTTAAAAATAATGGCTATCTAATTTTTCAATTTACTATGGTTGTGGGGAGCTGCTCTAAAGGACATTGGGCATTCTCATGGCTTGGAAACAATTCAGGAGAAAAAGAGGTGGAGTTCCCATTTGTACTGGTCCATAATAAATAATGTCTGATAATCATTGACATCACTTCCCATTTTCCAAATAGTGTCATCACATAAACTAAATTAGGTAGGCTAAATCTGAGGCTGAAAGGTACTTAGTGGAACTAACAGGCAGACAGTAATTTCATGAAGGCTGATAGTTCAGTTCACTTAAATTTCATTTTGCCATTATTCATAATAATTAGAAACACAGGTTCCATTTTTTATTACCTTAATAGCTCTTTCAAACCAAATGCAAGCTGAAAGCATATTTAAAATGTAATTTGTATGATTACTCACAAGTTTATATGAAAGAGAAGATGTTTGAGAATAAATAAGGTTAGAAAATGGATGATAATGGTTAGGGAAAAATGACAAAGCTTCTGTTTAACATCTCTATATTTGGCTCTTAAAGGCTAACCTAAGTGTACACTACTTGGCATATATTGACATACTAATGTAGCATATTCCTTCTTCTGACACTTTGAACATCAGTACAGGACACTCTGAGAGCCTCAGCAGCTTAAGAGAAAAGAAGAGGCAGTGAATATACTGTAACCTATGACTGAGCCTCCTTACATTTTCATTATTGGTTTCCCACCCAAATGCTGCTCTTATTTGCTCCTGGTTAGCCTCCAGGATGACAGTATTGGGGTGCCATGGGTCAGGGCTCTAATCATCCATAATAGTTCTCTCTATGTCATTTAGAGGATTTGGTATGACATTTTCCAGGCCCAGACGACAGTTTTTTCCTTCTAGGCTGAGAGACATAGAGAGGTGTTTTTTGTTTGTTTGCTTATTTGTTTGTTTGTTTGCTTGTTTTTAATCTTAGGAATATATATTCTTATACATAGAGAATAAATAAACATTTTCTTTCTTTACTTATTATTCCATAGACATGAGCCAGACACAAGAGCTCCAACTTAAATATCAAAAGTTCCCCTTGCCAAAAGGGATGATAAAAGAAAAACAAGTCCTATATTGTGGATTTTAGCTCATCACCATTGACAAAGACTCCATCCTCAACCAAAATTAATGTTTTAATAAACATTATATGTATTTAAGATCTACAACATGATGATTTGATATTGTCAAGCTCCCCTGAAACCGCTTCTCAACTAGGCCTCAATCTTGGCCTATAAAAATTTCAACTTTCAGCACAAAGAATTTCACCCACTCCTACATAATGAGACTTAAACAAACACTAGCATAGAAAAATAAGTTAAGATGTGAAAATTAATACTGTTTTGTTCATACAGGCTGGTGGTAATTCTGTATGTGAAAAATACAGACCAAACTGGTAGGATTAGGTTGTTCTGGAAGTCTAGCAAGCAGAGGAAAGAGAAAGGAGGTTTCAAGGTGTTGTGAACTGGACAAAATGTGAAAGAATTATATGTACCCTTCTAGAAAGAATAGAAAAAGCTTGTCATATAGCAGACAGCCTGAGGTAGTTTTGATTTGAAGGGGTATTAAGTTTGCCAGCCTGCCACCCCTTTACTACGGTTGCTATAGTTTCAGGCATTGTGACCTAACAAAGTATGATGTCATACCTCAAGGTCATAAGCAGCAGAAAAAAGCCTTGGCCCATCAGTCTTGTCCAACTGCTGGTAGGGGTAGCAGCCAGCTGTGAGTGCCCAAGAACTTGGCACTGCCCAGATCCATCTAAAGGGGCGTATCTCCCTTCTCGGTGGCACGTTTTCAGCAAAAAGAAGAAAACAACTTCATTATCAAGGTAATGAGTTTATAAATTTCTTTTTTTAACAGTTCTTTAGAATCTGTACATGAGGGACCTCTATGCCTCCCTCTTTTTCTAGGCTAGTGATCTCTAGCTCTGGAAAAAAGAAACTACCCCTTTTGAGGGTGTGTGAAGCTTTTTTCTAAATCTTTGGGAGAGTCCTAAAAGATTTTCATGTGATGCAGGGGTGGGGGCAGGTAAAGGGTATGGATGTAGTGTTATTATGTGAAATGATAGCTGGGTATAGGAGAGAGAGAGAAAGAGAAAGGGAGAGCGAGAGAGAGAAGCTGGGTATGAGAGAGAGGAGGGAGGGAGGGAAGGAGAGAGAGAGAGAGGAAGAGAGAGAGAGAGAGAGAGAGAGAGAGAGAGAGAGAGAGAGAGAACACCTAGGTATAGGTGAGAAACTATGAATTATGCTAAAATGATCCTGATGATTTGATGATTTCAGGGTATCCTTTCCCCCACTGCTCACCTCGCCAGTTTCTAGCCTAAACTAATATGAAACACAGGTGGGTTTCAGGGTCCTCTTATCTAAACTGAGCCAGTTCCTAAAAAACATATATAAACCTTTCAGATTACTTTTCTTTGTCTTTCCAGATGTCTGATCCTATTGACTGGCTACACAGCTCCAGGGGTGTGTGCAAGGTCGATCTCTATAGCCCAACAGAACGGAAAGAACAGGAACGCAAAGTGGTAAGATACAAAATTACTCCTACCAAAGTGTGGGAAGTATTGGCATATGGATACAGATATACTGGAACCCAGGATAGATTAATGAAGGGTGACAGTGTCGTTTACAAGCAAGCAAGTTCAATAAAGTCTGTGGGGGACCAGTATGCTTATACATTGCAGAGGGACAAATCAAGGGAAGGGCAAGATGAAGAGTGGTAAAGGAGCTAGGGAGGGAGGGCTAGAGGGAGCCTCAGGGGAGGGAGGAGTGGTGGTTGCCTAGTTACAAGCCTCTATTACCTAACCTCTGAAGTCATAATACCACCTAGCTAACATGAGTTGTACTAAAGTGGGACTCCCTCAGGAGGGCAAAATACTTCATGCTGTTTCCCAAACTTTGAGTTATTTGTGTAGTATTTCACTTTTCTTTATCATGCTCAAGTACCACTCATACTATTATTTATTTAATATGTGTTTTACAATGTTTTTAAAATTGACTTACATTTAAAAATTACCATCACCTTAAACAATGGTATCCAAAATATCACAGGTTTGATGTTCTAGTATGTACTTTTCCTACTAAACAATAAAAAATATACTTATTAAACACAGAAGTGTTTAACCATGTACCACTTAAACTTTTCTATAGCCTCAATAGTAAAAATAACACGTTTGGGAAACACTAGTGTAGTTGAAAGTGCTCTAAATTGGGAGCTAGGAGAATTGAGATCTAATATAAGTTCCACCTTTGAGTTTGTGTCAGTTGGGCAAGCCACCTTTCTTCTTACTTTTCTTAATAAATGTGGGTATTTGGGGCCTCTCTGATAGGTAAGTTTTCTCATCTAGGAAATATAGCAATGATAAGATTCTGTCTGCCTAATAACACTTACTGAATATTTACTATGAACAAGTACTCTGCTGAAAGCTTTCTTTACATGCACTATCTCAATCAATCCTCACAAGAACCCTATACGGTAGGTGCTTTATCATCTCAAAGAGAAACTACAGTCTTTTCTCTAGAATTTTTCTAAATGCATCCTCTTAATTTGATGCAGATATGTTTTGTTGATGTGGCCACCCTGAATGTGGAAGATAAAGGTTCCAAGGTAGGTATTCTCTGTTCCCCTCATAGTTGGAAAGGGTAGGAAACTGCTGAAAGGATTGTCAGTGATGACATAATAAAAGGGAAAGGCTGTGGCTGTGGGTGAAAAGGTGGAGGCGATTCAGGTGAGAAGCCATCATTCTTGTGAGCCCAGGATCTCTGGTTGAGAATTTACTGTCACTCTTGATACCAAATCTCATTTTAGAAAGCACTTACATTGCTGGTAGGGATGGAAGAACTAAAGCATGGAAGATACCATGTCAGAACAGTGAAAAAAAATGTCCAAAAGGTCGGTAATTAATGAACTGTGGTTCCTGAGATTGGTTGCTTTGTGAATTCCTCTGGGGAAGGGTAGTAATTTGTGGAAAGAAAAATATCTCATTCTTCAAAGACTAGTTAACACTACAAGTCTACTTCTCCTTCGAAAATTAAAAAGATATGTCATTCATGTTTTGAAGTGGTCACAGGCAGAGAGGGCAGCCTGGAGAAGTTTCAAAAAGCAACTATTCATAAGTTTCAAAAAGCTACTATTCATAAGAATCTCATCCCTTAATTCCATAGGATGCTGGTGGTTCCAGTTCAGGAGGTGACTTAACCCTGGAGCATCTGGAAGATAAAGAAATTATTGTGATCAAGGATATTGAGAAAAAAGACCACCAGTCCAAGGTATGCTTAGCCTCTGAGTCTGCCCTTTCTAATTTCCAGAGCCCAGTGCTGAGTCTGAAGAATCTGGTAAGAGAAATATTGTCAAACAGGCCCATAAATTTGACTACTATGACATTCCAGAGAACACAGGCCTAAGTTCAGTGTCACGGTAAGTTCAATGCCCAGGTATCTAAAAATGGCATTAATCACAGAGGCTCAGAATGCCCTTTCCTGATTTCAGGCATCTACTCCAAACAGAATATTGCTATCCTTATCCTAAAAAAAAAGATATGGGTTTATAAGAAAGATCCTTGTGTGCCCCACATTGCCCAGTGTTAAACACACACACACACACACACACACACACACACAAACATGGATATATGGAACAGAGACTCCACAACCACCAAGAACTGTGGTTGTCTGGTTCCCAAGGATACACAAGGATATATGGAGCAGAGAGACTCCATGACAGCCAAAACTGTAGTTGTCTGGTTCCCAAGGATACCCAAGGAAATATGGAACAGAGAGACTCCACGACCACCAAGAACTGTGGTTGTCTGGTTCCCAAGGATACCCAAGGATATATGGAGCAGAGAGACTCCATGACAGCCAAAACTGTAGTTGTCAGGTTCCCAAGGATACCCAAGGATATATGGAGCAGAGAGACTCCATGACAGCCAAAACTGTAGTTGTCAGGTTCCCAAGGATATATGGAGCAGAGAGACTCCATGAGAGCCAAAACTGTAGTTGTCAGGTTCCCAAGGATACCCAAGGATATATGGAGCAGAGAGACTCCATGACAGCCAAAACTGTAGTTGTCAGGTTCCCAAGGATACCCAAGGATATATGGAGCAGAGAGACTCCATGACAGCCAAAACTGTAGTTGTCAGGTTCCCAAGGATACCCAAGGATATATGGAGCAGAGAGACTCCATGACAACCAAAACTGTAGTCTGGTTCCCAAGGATATATGGAGCAGAGAGACTCCATGACAACCAAAACTGTATAGTTGTCAGGCCGAAACTGGTTTGGCTCAGTGGATAGAGCATCGGCCTGCGGACTGAAAGGTCCCAGGTTCGATTCCGGTCAAGGGCATGTACCTGGGTTGCAGGCACATCCCTGGTGGGGGATGTGCAGGAGGCGGCTGGTCCATGTTTCTCTCTCATCGATGTTTCTATCTCTCTCCCTTCCTCTCTGTAAAAAATCAATGAAATATATTTTAAAAAAAACACACAAAAAACAAAAAAACTGTAGTTGTCAGGTTCCCAAGGATACCCAAGGATATATGGAGCAGAGAGACTCCATGACAGCCAAAACTGTAGTTGTCAGGTTCCCAAGGATACCCAAGGATATATGGAGCAGAGAGACTCCATGACAACCAAAACTGTAGTCTGGTTCCCAAGGATACCCAAGGATATATGGAGCAGAGAGACTCCATGACAACCAAAACTGTAGTTGTCTGGTTCCCAAGGATACCCAAGGATATATGGAGCAGAGAGACTCCATGACAACCAAAACTGTAGTCTGGTTCCCAAGGATACCCAAGGATATATGGAGCAGAGAGACTCCATGACAACCAAAACTGTATAGTTGTCAGGCCGAAACTGGTTTGGCTCAGTGGATAGAGCATCGGCCTGCGGACTGAAAGGTCCCAGGTTCGATTCCGGTCAAGGGCATGTACCTGGGTTGCAGGCACATCCCTGGTGGGGGATGTGCAGGAGGCGGCTGGTCCATGTTTCTCTCTCATCGATGTTTCTATCTCTCTCCCTTCCTCTCTGTAAAAAATCAATGAAATATATTTTAAAAAAAAAACACAAAAAACAAAAAAACTGTAGTTGTCAGGTTCCCAAGGATACCCAAGGATATATGGAGCAGAGAGACTCCATGACAGCCAAAACTGTAGTTGTCAGGTTCCCAAGGATACCCAAGGATATATGGAGCAGAGAGACTCCATGACAACCAAAACTGTAGTCTGGTTCCCAAGGATACCCAAGGATATATGGAGCAGAGAGACTCCATGACAACCAAAACTGTAGTTGTCTGGTTCCCAAGGATACCCAAGGATATATGGAGCAGAGAGACTCCATGACAACCAAAACTGTAGTTGTCTGGTTCCCAAGGATACCCAAGGATATATGGAGCAGAGAGACTCCATGACAACCAAAACTGTAGTTGTCTGGTTCCCAAGGATATATGGAGCAGAGAGACTCCATGACAACCAAAACTGTAGTTGTCTGGTTGCCAAGGATACCCAAGGATATATGGAGCAGAGAGACTCCATGACAACCAAAACTGTAGTTGTCTGGTTGCCAAGGATACCCAAGGATATATGGAGCAGAGAGACTTCATGACAACCAAGAACTGTAGTTGCCTGGTCCCCAACCCTGTTGTCTAAGAGATTATCCAGGCTGTTAGGTATAATGAAGTTAGAAGCAATTAGACTTGCACACCATTGTCACATACAGAATCTCTTTGTTTTTTATGTAACTACCCTAAATTATGTCTGTTAGGCTCCTGGTTTGGGGTGGGCATTAGAGCTCATGACAAGTCACCTTCACAGTCCTGCAAGCCCAGAGTGGTTGATACTGAAACAAGATATTTGGTTTTAGCTCAAAGGAGTCAAATATTTCCTGTTCTGAGTCCCTATGCTCATGTTATAACCAGAAAGAACATTTCTGACACAATTGGAGTGGTAAGAGTGGTCCTTAAGGAAGAAAAAAAAACATTTACAAAATATTTTTCAAAGGGTGTTGGGTTCAATTGGGGAGGCTCTATTTTGGAGTCTTAAGAAAGGGTTAAATTATACCTAATGTTTATTTTTAAAAGTGCAGCTCACAATGCAGATCTCCTTGATTGTAACCTAAGCCTATTTTCAAAATGTTGAACTTATCATGACCTTACATTTCTAGGAATTCAGTGAAAAGAGAGGAGCTGAAGCAATGGAAGGGACAAAGAGAGCAATGGTATTTAGCATTGAGTAGATGTATACAATACATGTACACATAAATTTACACAAAGTGGCACAAAGCAACACACATCAATATATACATTTATAGCCCTAGCTCAGTGATGGCGAACCTTTTGAGCTCGGCGTGTCAGCATTTTGAAAATCCCTAACTTAACTCTGGTGCCGTGTCACATATAGAAATTTTTTGATATTTGCAACCATAGTAAAACAAAGACTTATATTTTTGATATCTATTTTATATATTTAAATGCCATTTAACAAAGAAAAATCAACCAAAAAAATGAGTTTGCGTGTCACCTCTGACACGCGTGTCATAGGTTCGCCATCACTGCCCTAGCTGGTTCAGTTTAGCCATTAGAGCACCAGCTCACAGACTGAAGGGACCTGGGTTCGATTTTGGTGAAGGGCAAATGCCTTGGTTGCAGGCTCGATCCCTGGCCCCAGGTCAGGGTTCATGTGGGAGGCAACTAATCTATGTGTCTCTCTCACATTAATGTTCCTCTCTGTCCCTGTCCCTCTCCCTTCCACTCTCTCTAAAAATCAATTGAAAAATATCCTTGGGTGAGGATTAACAAATATATATATATTTATATATATCAGCAAAAATAACTTGTATAAGCAATGACACACATATGATACTGATAAACACATACAAGCATTGCTCCAGCAAACATATAAACATCCATATTCATATCCATGCACACAATTTTAACATACACATTATTACACATGCTTACATATAGTCAATCATATAGTACACTAAAATGCACACATGAACACACACACACACTGATACATTTCCACACACTGCAACACAGATTGATACATTCTCACATCTTCTTAGATGTTCACACATAAATTGCTATATTGTTATTCATACACACACGTAGACATATTTTTTACACATATTGAAATAAGCACAACATGCTCAGGTGAAATTGACATTGATAGCACTTGTATATAGTTAAGTGTACAAATGTATACACTCTGAGCTTTTGTTGATAGCACTTGTGCTTGGATGTGTGTTAATGGATATAATTGTATATTTTGTTTCCATGCAAATTCTAAAAGCCAAATCCCTAATATGTGTGGTTTAGAAAGATATATTCAAAATAAAATAAGGGGGTGGGAAGTACCCTCCCAAATTCTTAGGTGTTCTTCTTTTTTTAGACGGAGGGATCTATATGCCTTTTCAAACAAGCTCCCTCTGATCCTATAAGTGTTCTAAATTGGCTCCTCAATGATCTCCAGAAGTATGCCTTGGGTTTCCAACATGCACTAAGCCCCTCAGCTTCTAACTGTAAACATAAAGTAGGAGGCACAGAGAATGAACATCACAGATACCCCCATGAAAACTGCTACAGCATTTTTGCCGATCAAGTGAAAGTCGATTATACGACCAACAGACCTCAAAGCCTACGTCGAGAAATGACTGCAGCCAAAAATACCAACAATAACCAGAGTCCTTCCACCCCACCAGCAAAATCTCCTAGCACTCAGAGGGAAGAAATGTCTCCTGAGGGAGAATGTTCAATGGATGACCTTTCCTTCTATGTCAACCGACTATCTAATCTGGTAGTCCAAATGGCCCATAAAGAAATCAAAGATAAGTTGGAAAATGGAAACAAATGCTTTCATCATTCAGTCTATCCACCCTCTGTGGACAAAGGGAAAAACAGCCCCCGCAGTGCTGTGAGCAAGATCGCTTCTGAAATGGTCCATGATGCTGTGGAAATGACCTCTGCAGAAATGCGGGGCACCGGAGGAGAAGAGTGCAGGGAAGGTGGTCTGAAAACGTTTCTATATAGTGAATTATCCAAGAACAAGGTGGGAGACAAACAGTTATGCCAAAAAGACAGTAAAGAATTTGCAGATTCCATCAGTAAAGGGCTCATGGTTTATGCAAATCAAGTGGCATCTGACATGATGCTTTCTGTTATGAAGACCTTGAAAGTGCATACCTCTGGGAAGCCAATTCCTGCCTGTGTTGTCCTGAAGAAGGTATTGTTAAAACACACCAAAGACATTGTGTCCGATTTGATTGACTCCTGCTTGAAGAACCTGCATAATATCACTGGAGTCCTGATGACTGATTCTGACTTTGTCTCAGCTGTCAAGAGGAATCTGTTCAACCATGGAAGACAAAATGCTACAGATATCATGGAGGCCATGCTGAAGCGCCTGGTTAGTGCTCTGCTTGGAGAGAAGAAGGACAGTAAATCGCAGAGTCTATTGTATGCATCTTTGAAAGCTGGGTCCCATGATCTCAAAAGCAAGAACCAAAATAAGAACCAAAGTCTTGAGTTCTCCACCATGAAAGCTGAGATGAAGGGGAAGGACAAAAGCAAAATAAAATCAGATCAATGCAAGTCATTGAGCAGTGCTGAAAGAGTCGGTGAACACATCCTCAAGGAGAGCCTGAACATGTGGAACCAAAAACAAGGAAACCAAGGCAAGATGATTAGCAAAGCATGCACCAGTAGGGAAGAAAAAAGAGAAAAGATCAGCTCTTCCACAGATTCACTGGCAAAGGACTTGATTGTTTCTGCCCTTAAGCTGATTCAGTACCACCTAACCCAGCAGGCCAAGGGCAAAGATTCAGTTGAAGATGACTGTCCTTCAACAACGAGCTATATGACTCAGAGTGCCCAATACGAAAAAAGTTCAAGTGGCCAAAGTGCCAAGGCTCTTTCAATGAAACATCTAGAGTCACGTGGAGCTCCTGGGCCATCTAACTGTCTAAAGGAGGCTCAACAGGCAGACTGCCAGAAGTTAGATATGTCAAACATTGTTCTATCACTGATTCAGAAACTGCTCAGTGAGAACAACTTCAACTGTGATGACCTATCTGAAAGTGAGAACAAATCTGCTGAGCTCAGGGTAAACAAAGCAACTTCCATGTCCAAGAGAGGGGAAGAACAATGCCAGGAAAATCCAGAACTTGACTTCACTGGCGTGAAGCAAATGAACCGGCAATTCATTGATCAACTGGTAGAATCTGTGATGAAGCTGTGCCTTATCATGGCTAAGTATAGCAACAACGGGGAAGCCCTTGCTGAGTTGGAAGAACAAGCATCCATGGCAAACAACTCTCATTACCAGGCTGGTGGCCCCAGATGTAGTCATGATGGTGCAATGCCACAGAACTATGAAGAATTTTCTGGGCCAGAAGTCATCGTCAATAATCAGTGCTCAACAAGTAGCTTGCAGAAGCAGCTCCAAGCTGTCCTGCAGTGGATTGCAGCCTCCCAATTTAATGTGCCTATGCTCTATTTCATGGGAGATGATGATGGACAACTGGATAAGGTAAGCAATGACAAAGCACAAGAAGAAAGGGTTAGAATGGAGAGGGGCATGGAGGCAACATTGTACTTAGAGTTCAAGAGCAGTTCAATTTTTTTCAAGTCTGCTCTTTACCATTTGCCTTATGAATTACTTTCACTTCATAAAAACACAAAAGTGTGAACCATTAAGTGAGGCTCTACCACCTCAGGGTCTGCACATTTCAACCAAGAGAAGAGTAAGATTAGCTTTGTTTTATCAATGATCCTTTAAACAAAGTATTTGGTAAAATATTGAGGACCAATTTTGTCTTATGTTTTGAATTTGAAGGCCCTCAAAATACTGCAGAGATAAAAAGTATTTTTTTTCATTTTGATGTATGCCATTAGAGGAGGGTCAAGGAAAAAAGAGAGAAAAGCCAGTCCTAGATCTGTGGCAGCTTTTACTCTAATCTTAGAATTGTGGGTGGAAAGGTAGGTAAAGGGGTTAGTTCACTTTATCCATCTGGGTCTCTTCTCCAAAAACATCACATGACTCATGCTATCTCTGCTCATTCCACAGCTTCCTGAAGTTTCAGCTAAGGCAGCAGAGAAAGGCTACAGTGTAGGAGATCTCCTTCAAGAAGTCATGAAGTTTGCCAAGGAACGACAACTGGATGAAGCTGTGGGCAACATGGCTAGAAAACAACTGCTGGACTGGCTGCTCACTAACCTGTGAGCTAACGATGCCTTCAACATCGCTCTAGTTACTCCCCTCTCTCTGCCCAGCAGCATTCCATGCCAGCTGGGCACCCCATCCGTTAGGCCGTTGAACAACATACTTCATGATTGTATTTCCCAATACATCTGAGCAGTTGGACTGTATAAGGTGTTCAATAAGCTAGGTAACAGCATCAATAAAAAAATTTAAAAAAATACGTGATCATTTTCTTGATCAGATATATCTGAGGCAAAAGAGGAGAATGGGTCCAATTCCAAGTATTGGTGATACAGTGTTAGACTTAGGTCCAAATCTCACGTTGATTTTTTTCTGAGAACCCAAGATATAAAGATATCTTGTTCAAGTCCCTAAGTAACCTGGTTTGTCCAAATAATCTGTGTTCGAAATCTAGAGGTTTGCCATCTGTGGACTCACTGTTTCTGCTACCATTGAACATATAACTTGATAATCCCCCTTCTAATCCCAAAGATAAGGCTTTCTTGGTCTGTTAAGAGTTTTCAGAGGGAAAACCAAGATGGCAGCATAGGTAAACACCAGAGATTGCTGCCTCGCACAACCACTTCAAAAATACAACTAAAAGACGGAACGGACATCACCCAGAACCACAGGAAGGCTGGCTGAGGGGAAATTCTACAACTAGAAGGAAAGAGAAAAGCATACTGAGACTCAGAGGAGGCTCAGTGCTGAAGTAAAATACAAAGGTGAGTGTGGAGCAGGCTGGTCGCTGAGGGCACGGTTGTCTTTTTCAATCGGGAGGGAGTCTCAGGCTCTGGGCTCCAGTTCCGGATGAGTCTCTGGGGACCCAGACTCAAACAGGAGGGGCGGGACTGTCTGGCATCTGTCGAAACTCGAGGGCAGCTTTCTGAGGTGCGTGCAGCGCTTGCTGGGACACTGAGAAGCAGAGCCTCTGGGGACGGGACTGAGAGCAGCCATAACTGCTCGCTCTGCCCACCCTGTTGATCCCCTGGGACCTGCCCCGCCCAAACCTTGCATGGAGGCATTTGCTGGTTAGCCTCAGGCAGAGGCTAGATTAGCACCACCCTAGAGATCCAGGACAGAAGTTTTCCCACTGAAGACACAGCTGATTCTCACAGCCAATTGGCCTGGAGGTCAAATCCCTCCCAGTGTTACCGACAACAATCAAGGCTTAGCTACAACAAGACTGTGCACAAAGACCACAAGGGGGTGCACCAAGAGTGTCTACCTCAGGTAATTGGGACACTTAACACAGAAAGCCACTCTATCGACACAGCGAAGCATAAAAAATGCCGAGACAAAGAAACAGGACACAAATGACAGAACTGGAGGAAAGCAGGCTGCTGGATATAGAATTCAAAATCACACTTTTGAGGTCTTTCAAGAGTCTTCTAGAGACTGCCGATAAACTTAATGAGATGTACAAGAAATCTAATGAGACCCTCGATGTTGTGATAAAGGACCAACTAGAAATTAAGCATACACTGACTGAAATAAAGAATATTATACAGACTCCCAACAGCAGACCAGAGGAGCGCAAGAATCAAGTCAAAGATTTGAAATGCGAAGAAGCATAAAGCACCCAACTGGAAAAGCAAAATGAAAAAAGAATCCAAAAATACGAAGATAGTGTAAGGAGCCTCTGGGACAGCTTCAAGCTACCAACATCCGAATTATAGGGGTGCCAGAAGATGAGAGCAAGATATTGAAAACCTATTTGAAGAAATAATGACAGAAAACTTCCCCTACCTGGTGAAAGAAATAGATTTACAAGTCCAGGAAGCGCAGAGAACCCCAAACAAAAGGAATCCAAAGAGGACCACACCAAGACACATCATCATTAAAATGCCAAGAGCAAAAGACAAAGAGAGAATCTTAAAAGCAGCAAGAGAAAGAAACTCAGCTACCTACAAGGGAATACCCATATACGACTGTCAGCTGATTTCTCAACAGAAACTTTGCAGGCCAGAAGGGAGTGGCAAGAAATATTCAAAGTGATGAATACCAAGAACCTACAACCAAGATTACTTTATCCAGCAAAGCTATCATTCAGAATTGAAGGTCAGATAAAGAGCTTCACAGATAAGGAAAAGCTAAAGGAGTTCATCACCACCAAACCAGCATTATATGAAATGCTGAAAGGCATCCTTTAAGAAGAGGAAGAAGAAGAAAAAGGTAAAGATACAAACTATGAACAACAAATACGCATCTATCAACAAGTGAATCTAAGAATCAAGTGAATAAATAATCTGATGAACAGAATGAACTGGTGATTATAATAGAATCAGGGACATAGAAAGGGAATGGACTGACTATTCTTGGGGGGGAAAGGGATGTGGGGGATGGGGGAAGAGACTGGACAAAAATCGTGCACCTATGGATGAGAACAGTGGGTGGGGAGTGAGGGCGGAGGGTGGGGCGGGAACTGGGAGGAGGGGAGTTATGGGGGGGAAAAAAGAGGAACAAATGTAATAATCTGAACAATAAAGATTTAATTTAAAAAAAAGTTTTCAAATGGGCTAGCTTAGACATAAAGCAAACTGATGTAAGTATATTACTCATGGACATTGTGCACCCCCCTCTCCCCACCTTGCCACCACACACTCCCTCACTATTTACTTTACATGGCTATTTAGTATTTACTATCCAGAACTACAATGGGATCAGATCCTCCCCCATGTGTGAATAAAACTTATGTCATCTTCACTTGATGAAATTCCTTTGTCTTCCATCATTCTGCAAGAAAATTTTTCTGAAAAGAAAGCTACAGAATGGTAGCCGCCCTATGTGAATTCCAGTGTCTCCTTTTAGACTAACACTGAATTCTTAGATTTGTATGCTTCTCAGAAGTCAATCACAGTGCTGGAATTCATTGCAAATCAGATTAAGACTCATTTCAACCCTGTGGTCCTCTTGTTAGCTAGTTTGTTGTGGCATACCTTGGCACCTCTGAGGTGCTCATGACTTTGTAGAACAAGTACAGGATGTGGCATCCTTCTGGATTCAAAAGCCAAAGAAAGCTTTTGCCTCTTACTAGCTGCATGGCTCTACAGTCACCTAGACTCTGAGGCTGTTTCTTCGCCTGTGAAATGTAGCCTAAAATTACCTTCACTGTTTAGAGATTAAACTGGAGAATTTGATGTAATGCTTTGCACAAAGTGAATCTTGTTATAGATATGTAAAAGAAGCTGTACTCTCAAAACCCATCCTAACACATTTGCAAGTGTTCTTGAGACATTTTCAAATGGAAAACAAGATTCTCTGACAATAAAACCCAAAGAGGTACTTTGAGGGGAGGTAAGAGGCACTTTAATGCTTTTAGAGGCAAACTTTGCCAACTTCTCAACAACGCCTGGACCAGTCAGAAGAAAAGGCAGGCCCCTTTAAAGTAGGACCTTTAAAACTCCCCAGCCTGAATTAAAGCTAATCAAACCTTTTCCAGCCACACCCAACACCATGAAAAGCTTTGGAGTTGAGCCACCACAGATCCTTCTCTCTGTCCTTGAAGAAAATCCTGAATAAACAAATCCCAGGACCAGGGCTGCATTTCAGATGACTCAATCCTTTGTGAGCACAGCTGGGGCCCATAGTAGTTTACTTCCTTGATTAACTTGGCTCTTGACTTGCTCCTGATTTTTATTATGAGGCAGCCTTAGGGATTCCTGGGAATATGGAAATACAGCACAGGAAGTTATATGTGCTGTTAAATGAAAGGGGTTGGGCAAAATGGTCTCCAAGGGCCCTTCCACTTCTGACATTTCAGGATTCTAAGAATTACTTTTCCATAATTTCTCAGGGAAACCTGTGTAGGTGAGGTAAGATCAGGGTGAGGAAACTTGATTTTTTCCAGAGCTAACTGACAGATTCCAGCAGAGAAAGGAATGCTTTGGGCCACAAAGGGCCCTGACAAAAATCTGGAACAACTCAACAGTCCTTGGGGCTTATCCCTGAAGGGTGAGACCCTGGCCTTTCACCTCTCTAAATGGAGAAGTGCTCCCAGACAACCTATTAGCAATGTGGCCTTGCTCAATGCCAGCAGTTGGAAATGAACAAGCTGAGAGCCCAACATGTCATACAAATGCGAAGACAGAAGCAGAAGGAGGAGGAACTCATGATTACCTCCTGGCAGGTGGTGTAATTGGTTTGATATCTCTGAAAGTTTGTGTCTCTGAACATCAGGCCTCCATTAAAAAAAAAGTTGTGAGCAGAACTCAACTAAGGAGCTACTTCAGGATCAGAACTAAGCTGAGGTGAGATGATTTGGCACATTCCTCAAATTTTCAGGGGGAAACAAAAAACTTACTAATCAAGATAAACTTTTAATGCACTATTTTTTAAAAATCAAAATTAATGCCAATAAGAAAAGACAAGTACCATATTATTTCACCCATATGTGGAATCTAATGAATAAAATAAACTAACAAACAAAATAGAAACAGACTCATAGAGAACAGACTGACAGGTGTTCTGAGTGAAAAAGGTGAAGGGATTAACCAGCAGTTCTCAACCTGTGGGTCCCAACCCCTTTGGCGGTCGAACGACCCTTTCACAGGGGTCGCCTAAGACCATCCTGCATATCAGATATTTACATGACGATTCATAACAGTAGCAACATGACAGTTATGAAGTAGCAATGAAAATAATTTTATGGTTGGGTCACAACATAAGGAACTGTATTTAAAGGGCCAGAAGGTTGAGAACCACTGGAAACAAAAACAAAAACAAAAAAACCTCATAGACAGACAACAGCATGGTGATTACCAGAGGGAAAGGCAGTGGGGGGAGGTAGATGAGAGTATAGGGGGAATAAATGGTGATGGAAGGAGACTTGACTTGAGGTGGTGAACACACAATACAATACACAGCAGATGTATTATAGAATTGTACACCTAAAACATATAATTTTATTAACCAATGTCACCTCAATAAATTCAATTAAAAATTAATGCAGCCCGGCTGGCATAGCTCAGTGGTTAAGCATCCACCTATGAACCAGGAGGTCACAGTTTGATTCCTGGTCAGGGCACCTGCCCGGGTTGCAGGCTCAATCCCCATAGGGGGCATGCAGGAGGCAGCCAATCAATGATTCTCATCATTGATGTTTCTATCTCTCTCTCCCTCTCCCTTCCTCTCTGAAATCAACAAAAAATAGTTTTTAAAAAATTAATGCAAAAAAATTTCCATGATTGTAATACAGAGGATCAATAGCAGTGCTATGCAAAACCATAATGAAACTTGAGGCAAAAGGAAAGATTGGTAAGACATTATATATAAGAGTAACACTTTATGAAAGAGTGCCAAGGTAGAATTTAGAGAATGTCTTGTCTTGAAAGTTTATATCAGTACAAAAAAGCAACAATGAATTAAGTCCCTGCCTAAAGAATTTAGGGAACAAATCAAACAAGTTTAGGAAAGGGGAAATAAAATTTGAAGCAAGGAAGAAAAACAGCAGTTTCACTTAAACCTTACAAATATCAGGGCTAAGAAGAGGGTTGTTGCATTATTTTTTCTCTTGTTTAACATAGAGTACATCATTCCAACAAAGCTCGTATTAGATGAATTCTGTATAAAAACAGGAACAACACAAGATTTCCCCTGCTAAAATTCTACTTTAAAGTAGTTCTAATATTGAAAAAAAGACAGAAATAAAAATGCTACTTTTGCAAATAATATATTTGTACATTATGAAAATCAAATCCCCAAATTCCAGAGGTAATAAATGAATTTTGCAAAGGTATATGATAGAAAATACTAGTGTGATGTAAGAATTTGCCTTCAACTAAAACAATTCCAATTTTCTCCCCAGTGACTCAGAAACATGCAAAAAGTTTAGCAGTACCCTTCCACTAATGTCTTGTGGTGTCAGAATATGAAAAATATCGAAAATATATTGATTTTCTATATCCTACAGCCACCTAGCCAGAAAGAGGAGAGTCTAATTACCATAGTGACAATATTAAACACTTGGGTATTAGGAAGGCATGAAATGACATTTAGAGAGCACTTACTGAGTGCCAGACACTAGCAAGTGCTTTAATTCTTTCAAAAACCTCATGGTATGGTTTGTTATTAGCTATTTTTTACAGATGAGAAACTAGAGGCTCAAGTTTAAAGGCCTTTTTCAAGGGTATACGACCAGTATGTGGGAGATTTGGGATTCAAATCTAAATAAAACAAAACAGCATTCTACAAAATACCTGATCAGAATGACTGCAAAGAGTCACAAGGGAAACATCAACTATGTACCTTGATAATAGGGGAGGTATGTTTAACACAGGTTTATGTATACATTTCACAAGACTTACCAAACTATACACTTAAAATTAGTGAATGTTAGTCTATATTCAAGTTATTCTATCTAAATTATATCTCAATAAAGTTTCTTTTTAAACATAAACTTAATAAATACCTGTTTAAAAATCCCTGTCCTCTATTTACAAGTTTCTTTGCTCTTCTGCCTCTCCAGAAAATCTCCATTCTGACATTGGGCCCTGAGCCACCCTTAACTTGCAGCCCACCCTCCTACTCCTTCCACTTTTCTGTGTGGATCAGATCTTGGAAGATTGTCTTTATGATAACTTCTCTCCCAGATCCCAGCCACATAGCCTAGATGAGAAGGTTTCCAGCTCAAATCTTCTTGTCATGAAAGCCATCTCCTCAAAAAAGCCTTCCTTCACCACCCAATCTCCCATAGTTAATCTTTATTATATCACCCTGTTTTATTTTCATCACACTAAATGATATGTCCTTTATATTATTATTTACTTGGCATTGACTGTCTTCTCACACTAGAATGGTAACTGCAGAATCACAGGGACCTGTCTGTCTTGTTCACTACTGTATCTTCGGTGCCTAGCACAATATCTGGTACATGACAGCCATTCCATAAATGTTTACTGAATGAATAATGAGTCACCTATTTCAGTGTCCCGTGGTGGGGAAAATAACATTAAATAGGGAATCAGAAATGTTGTCATTCACCACAGCCACTTAATATTACTTAATCCCTTAATATAGCTATGTCAGTTTCTTCCCCTCAAAAATTGGGATGCTAACCATTCTAAGTGTTTTTCACTATTATGTCCTTTACTGGTAATTCTCCCCAAAACCTTATGAGGTAGGTATTAATATTATCTGATTTTGTAGGTGAGGCAACTGAGGCCCAGAGAAGCTGAGTAGCCTGCTTAAGGTCACAGAGTTAGGAAATGGTCGAGTTGGGATTCAAACACAGATAGCTCTGGCTCCAAAGCTCTCACTCTGTACCCCATAGAATACCAGGACATGTCCATAATGTCATACATCAGGATAAGCCCTGGCATAGTGCAGATAATACTGAAAGAATGGAGTCGGTGCACTTAGGAGGCAAAAGGAACCTCTCAGGTGGGGTGGCTGGGTGGCTGGAAGGAATCCAAGCTGGTAGATAGGCACAGGTTTCCAAAGAGTATCTGAGGCATAGCCATGGCCCAAAAGAAGGCCAAAAGCTATCCCAAGGCAGAAGGCCTCTCAACAAGCAAACAGAGACAGCTCTTGGGACTCATGGAACAAGCAATGTCCCAAGGTGCAAGCCAAGGTGATGCTCTAGGAGGCAGGAACTGTGATTGTCCCTGTTTTGATGGGTGAGGAAACAAGTACTGAGGGTTGATAACTTGTTCAGGGTCAGCTAGTAAACGGGTTACCAGAATTTGAATCCAGACAGTTCTGGCTAAGGAGAATTCTTTTTTTATTTCATTTTAAAAAATTATTATTCAATAAAATAAACGTTAAATGGGTCTTTCTTACATATTCACCAACCGTTAGTCAGTTGGGTCCCCCAGAAGGACAGACCGTTTAGTTAAGTTCTCAGTCTTCATTAGGTTAATTAGGATCAGTTTAACATACACAGACATCAAGGATAAATCCGAGTTCATAAACAGCTTTACGGAACCGATTTCCTAAACTCCTTACTTTGGGGTTATCTTTTTAGTAATTACTGGTTCTTTGGGCTCCCATTTTGGGTTCTCTGGGCTAGAAATAATCCAGGTCTGGGATTGAGTTAGGATTGGGGCTGAGTGAGAGGGACAAATCGGGTGGGGAAACAGAAAGAGAAAGCATGGGTTTTGGCCCCTCCCTCTTAGAGCTGCAGGCCCATTACGCAGACAAGAATGCTATCTCCTTTAGAACTTTGAGTTCTGACAGTTCGCATTCCTGGTTTCTCTTTGCCACTGTAGCCACCCCCACCATGGGACTACCTGGTGACTAGGAGTCGAGGGAACAGAAAAAAGAGGAGAAAAAAAGGCACCTGGATATTTTTTTCACTTTGGGCTTTAAAATTTTCTTTTGCTGCTCATCCATCCAGAACTAGAGGTTCTCTCCTAGATCTCCCTTTGCACTACTATGCTCACTTCCAGCTTTCAGAATGTGTTGAGCTCAAGCTAGGAGATGCTAGAGGAACAAAAATGATAAACTCAACCAATTTGGTAGTACTTTTATTTCTAGTGCTCTTCTTTGATCTGCCTGCTGATATTTACTTCTCGGAGTTCTCATTTTGCTCATGCATTCTGTACAAGTTTTATAGTCAAGGTCAGTGGACACAAATTATAAGCTATGGTTTTAGTTACATTGCTGTACTTTAGTAAAGAAGGATTTAAATTTGTGACTTAAGGGAGTCACAGATTCTGGTTCACTTCTACTTGTTCCCCAGAGCCATCATTTCCTCTCATCTTCCCCAGAGAGGTTGCAGGTGAAAATATAGTTATTGAGCAGTTACATGGCCTGAGGCATGTCCACAGGGGCAAAATTCCTTTGGACTTGGAGCCAGAATCTGAAGCAGACTGGAGCTGGCTTGGTATAGGCTGTAGAACAGGAAGTTGGAAACCCACGAGAGAAATCATTCTGGAGGAAAGACACCTGTGAAAAGCAATCTGCTCTAATAAATATTAAAATGGAAGGGGAAAGAAATATAAGACACTATGGATCAGCATCATTCAAATTCTATTGTGTGTGTGTGTGTGTGTGTGTGTGTGTATACTGTCATATATAGAAAAATAATAAAAATAAATTTATTAATCAAATACCATATGGTTTCACTTATATGTGCAATCAAAAGGCAAACAAACAAACAAACGAAGTAAAAAGAGTCTTATAGAAACAGAGACCAAAAGATTGCTAACATAAGGGAGAAGTAGGAGGATGAGTGAAAAGGGGAAAGGGGATATAGTCCATTAAATTGTGATAAGTTTACACAGTGACATGATTACCAGAATTAGTTGGATGATCACATTGTAAGGTATCAAAATGTTGAATCAGAAAAAATGGCGACCAGCAGGAAGGTAGGGAGGGAGAGAGTGTGAGAGCGCAAGGAAGTGATAGAGGAGTGTGTGGACACATGTGGTGTGTGTGTATGAGCTAGGGACAGTTAGATTCTGCAGGTCTTCTAAGGGGCTGCTAAACCGGGCCGTCTTAGGCGGCAGAGTCCCGCTCCCTGCGCGGACACTCCTGGGCGGCCAGCACAGGCATGGCGACCACGCCATCTTGGGAAACAGAGCTGCTTGAGACTACGATCCTGGCCTCAGCACCACCCAGTCTGATCTCAGACGCATACCAGGACCCTGCAGCCACTGGGGACAGAGACCTGTGACCACAGCTACAGACCTGCGAACACCAAAAGTTCAGAAATCCCCGCGGCAGATCCGTGAGTAACAGAGCCCATTCCCCCTTCCCGCAGGCTTGCGGGCAGCGCCAGAGTAACTAACTGATAGACCCACCCCTTGCCAGGGCCTCAGCGCTCCAGGAACTTTAGCCTGGAAGTGCTCCAGCACCTTGGAACTGATCCTACGCGCACTGCCAGCTTCTGAGCCCTGGGCTGGAAGCAAAAGCGCGAACCCCAGGAACTGAGCCTATGCACACTGCCGGCTTCTGAGCCCTGGGCTGGGAGCAAACGCGTGAACCCCAGGAACTGAGCCTAGGTGCACTGCTGGCTTCTGAGCCCTGGGCTGGAAGCAAACGTGCAAACCCCAGGAACTGAGCCTAGGCGCACTGCCGGCTTCTGAGCCCTGGGCTGGGAACAATCGCAGGAACACCGGGAATTTGTCCCACATATCACAGGCCCAGGGACCCCAATTCTCTGGGCAGGTGGCAGCACCAAGCACCAGTGACTTGACTGTGTTTCTTTTCACCTGTGCCTGAGATCCTGATTTCCTGTGCACTCATACTAAGAGCCAGTGACTCCAATTCCTGGTGCAAGGGCACACAGGGACCCTGATTCTCAAGGCAAGGTCGCGCGAAGCAACAGAGACTCTGATACTGGATTCTGGGGAACTCTGACTCCTGGCGCATGCTAGGGGGCTCTGGTTTTCAACACGCTTCAGGGGGGTCTCTGTTTCAGCACGGTGCAGGCAGGGTCCCTGAGTCTAAGGGCGCATACGAGGCCACATTGAGCGCTGACAACACTGACTCTGAGCGAGCCTGGTTCCCACCAACCCACAACAACAACACATCTTAGTGTCAGAGCTCTTCAGTGACACTAGGGTGGTGGGAGGCTCCCACTGCACACAGCCCAGGCCCACGCAACTCGACGTTTGAACCATCGGGAGATAATCAGAATGAAGAGATGAAACAACACCCAGAGAAAAGACAATGAGGAGTCACCAAGAAAGGACATTAATGAAGTTGAAGCATGCAACATGACAGAAAAAGAATTCAGAATAATGGTTGTACAATTCATTCACCGGATGGATGAGAAAATCAACAACCTATGCAAGAATCAGGAAGAAATGAAAAGTGATATAGCTACAATCAAAAACACCATGGAAAGTTTCAACAGCAGACTAGAAGAAGCAGAGGACCGAATTAGTGAATTAGAAGATAAGGCAGAGAAACAAGCTCAATCTGAACAGCAACTAGAGAAGAGAATTAAAAAGCAGGAGGAGAGCCTAAGGGAGCTTTGGGACAACATGAAATGAAGTAACATACGCATAATAGGGCTGCAAGAAGGACAAGAAGAGCAGCAAGGATTAGAAAATCTATTTGAAGAAATAATGTCAGAAAACTTCCCTGATATGGGGAAGAAAAAAGTTACACAAGTACAGAGAGTCCCAGGCAAGATGAACCCCAAAAGACCCACACCAAGACACGTCATAATAACGATGGCAAATGTACAAGACAAAGACAGAATCTTAAAGGCTGCAAGAGAGAAACAGAGAGTTACCTACAAAGGATCCCCCATCAGATTATCAAATGATTTCTCAACAGAAACACATCAGGTCAGAAAAGAATGGACAGAAATTTACAAAGTGATGCAAAGCAAAGGACTGAATCCAAGAATACTCTATCCAGCAAGGCTATCATTCAAAATTGAAGGGGAAATAAGAAGCTTCACAGACAAAAAAAGGCTAAGGGAGTTTATCACCACCAAGCCAGCAATGCAAGAAATGCTAAAGGGACTGGTGTAAAAAGAAGAACTAAAAAGCCCAGAAAGAAAACAGCCACACACAAAAAAATAGAAATGGCTACAAACAAGTACCTTTCAATAATAACTTTAAACGTAAATGTACTAAATGGTCCAATCAAAAGACATCGAGTGGCTGAATGGATAAAAAAACATGACCCATATATTTGCTGTCTACAAGAGACCCACCTCATTAGAAGGGACTCACACAGACTGAAAGTGAAGGGATGGAAAAATATCTTTCAGGCAAATGGAAATGAAAAAAAAGCTGGGGTAGCAATACTTATATCAGACAAAATAGACCTCAAAGTGAGGGCCATAACAAGAGATAAGAAAGGCCACTTCATAATACTAAAGGGATCAATACAACAAGAGGATATAACCCTGATAAACATATATGCACCCAATGCAGGAGCACCCACATACATAAGAAAACTCCTGGAAGATATCAAAGGAGAGATCGACAACAATACAATCATAGTAGGGGACTTTAATACACCACTGACATCACTGGATAAATCCGCTAGACAAAAACTCAGCAAAGAAACAGCAATCCTAAATGACTCACTAGATTAGATGGACTTAATTGACATCTTCAGAACACTTCACCCCAAAGCCACAAAATATACGTTCATCTCAGGTGCTCATGGGACATCTTCAAAAATAGACCACATATTGTGTCACAAACAAAGTCTCCCCAAATTCAAGAAGATTGAAATCATACCGAGCATCTTCTCAGACCACAAGGCCATAATATTAGAAATAAACTACAACAAAAACAACTCAAAATACTCAAACACTTGGAAGCTGAATAGCACGTTATTAAATATTGATTGGGTTACCAATGAGATCAAAGAAGAAATTAAAAACATCCTGGAAACTAATGACAATGAAAACACAACAATCCAAAACCTTTGGGACGCAATGAAAGCAGTCCTGAGAGGGAAGTTTATAGCTCTACAGGCCTATCTCAACAAACAAGAAAAAATGGTAGTAAATCATCTAAATCTACAGCTCAAAGAATTAGAAAGAGAGCAACAAGAAAAGCCCAGAGTGAGCAGAAGGAAGGAGATAATAAAGATTAGAGCAGAAATAAATGACATAGAGACCAAAAAAAAAAAATACAGAAAATCAATGAAACAAAGAGCTGCTTCTTTGAAAGGATAAACAAGATTGACAAACCTCTAGCCAGGATAACCAAGAAGCAAAGAGAAAGGACCCAAATCAACAAAATCAGAAATGATAGAGGTGAAATAACAACAGATCCCACAGAAATACAAATGATTGTTAATAAATACTATGGACAACTCTACTCCAACAAACTAGACAACCTGGAGGAAATGGACATATTCCTAGAAAAATACAACATTCCAAAACTCAATCAGGAAGAATCTAAAAAGCTCAATAGCCCAATAACTATGGAAGAAATTGAAGCAGTCATCAAAAAGCTTCCATCAAACAAAAGCCCAGGACCAGATGGCTTCACAGGGGAGTTTTACCAAACATTCAAGGAAGAACTAAAACCTATCCTCCACAGACTACTACGAAAAATCCAAGAGGAAGGAACACTTCCAAGCTCATTCTATGAAGCCAGCATCACCCTGATACCAAAACCAGGTAAAGACAACACAATGAAAGAGAATTACAGGCCAATATCCCTCATGAACATAGATGCCAAAATCCTCAACAAAATCTTAGCAAATCGGATCCAGCAGTACATCAGAAAGATCATACACCCCACGACCAAGCGGGATTTATCCCAGGGATGCAAGGATGGTACAATATCCGCAAATCAATAAACGTGATACATCACATAAACAAATTGAAAGAAAAAAACCACATAGTCATATCAATTGATGCAGAAAAAGCGTTTGACAAAATTCAACACCCATTTTTTTTTAATTTTTTATTTTTTTATTTATTTTATTTTATTTTATTTATTTTTTTATTGCTTAAAGTATTACAAAGGGTATTACATATGTGTCCATTTTATCCCCCCGCCCTAGAAGGTCCCCTAGCCTCCCCTATTCCCCAGTGTCTTATGTCCATTGGTTATGCTTATATGCATGCATACAAGTCCTTTAGTTGATCTCTTACCCCCCTACCTCCTGCCCCCCAACCCTCCCCGGCCTTCCCGCTGCAGTTTGACAATCTGTTTGAGGCAGCTCTGCCTCTGTATCTATTATTGTTCAAAAGTTTATAATGGTCTCTATTGTCCATGAATGAGTGAGATCATGTGGTATTTTTCCTTTATTGACTGGCTTATTTCACTTAGCATAATGCTCTCCAGTTCCATCCATGACGTTGCAAATGGTAAGAGTTCCTTCCTTTTTACAGCAGCATAGTATTCCATCGTGTAGATGTACCACAGTTTTCTAATCCATTCATCTACTGATGGGCACTTAGGCTGTTTCCAAATCTTAGCTGTGGTGGATTGTGCTGCTATGAACATAGGGGTGCATATATCCTTTCTGATTGGACAATACCCATTTTTGATAAAAACTCTCAGCAAGGTGGGAATTGAAGGATCATACCTCAACATAATAAAAGCCATATATGACAAACCCACAGCCAACATCATACTCAATGGACAAAAACTAACACCATTTCCCCTAAAAACAGGAACAAGACAGGGATGCCCACTCTCACCACTCCTGTTCGACATAGTACTGGAAGTGTTAGCCATTGCAATTAGACAAGAAGAAGAAATAAAAGGCATCCAAATTGGAAAAGAAGAAGTAAAACTGTCCTTATTTGCAGATGACATGATATTTTACTTAAAAAACCCTAAAGACTCCATCAATAAACTATTAGACTTAATAAAAGAATTCGGCAATGTAGCAGGATACAAAATTAACGCCAAGAAATCTATGGCATTTCTATACACCAATAGTGAATGTGCAGAAAGAGAGACTAAAAAAGCAATCCCATTTACCATTGCACCAAAAAAATTAAGCTACCTAGGAATAAACTTAAGAGGTAAAAGACCTCTTCTCAGAAAACTACAGGACTTTAAAAAAATAGATAGAGGAAGACATAAAGAGATGGAAGAACATACCATGTTCTTGGATTGGTAGAATCAACATCATTAAAATGTCCATACTACCCAAAGCAATCTATAAATTCAATGCACTTCCCATTAAAATACCAATGGCATATTTCACAGACCTAGAACGTACTCTCCAAAAATTCATCTGGATTAAAAAACGACCCCGAATAGCTGCAGCGATCCTGAGAAAGAACAAAGTAGGTGGGATCTCAATACCAGATATCAAGCTGTATTACAAAGCCACTGTTCTCAAAACTGCCTGGTACTGGCACAAGAACAGACATATAGATCAATGGAATAGAATAGAGAGTCCAGAAATCAGCCCCAACCAATACGCTCAATTAATATTTGACAAAGGAGGCAAGAACAAACAATGGAGTCAAGATAGTCTCTTCAATAAATGGTGTTGGGAAAAATGTACAGATACATGCAAGAAAATGAAACTAGACCACCAACTTACACCATACACAAAAATAAACTCAAAATGGATAAAGGCCTTAAATATACGACGGGAAACCATACAAATACTAGAAAAATCCAAAGGCAACAAAATCTCAGACATATGCCGAAGAAATTTCTTCACCGATACAGCTCCTAGGGCATTGGAAGCTAAAGAGAAAATAAACAAATGGGACTACATCAAAATAAAAAGCTTCTGCACAGCAAAAGAAACCATCAACAAAACAACAAGAAAACCCTTTGCCAATGTCATATCTGATAAGGGCCTAATCTCCAAAATTTATAAGGAACTCATACAACTTAACAAAAGGAAGATAAACAATCCAATCAAAAAATGGGCAAAGGATCTAAATAGACACCTTTCAAAAGAGGACATCCAGAAAGCCAAGAGACATACGAAAACATGCTCAAAGTCACTAATCATCCGAGAGATGCAAATCAAAACAACAATGAGGTATTAAGCATTTACCATGCAGCAGTTCTGGAGGCTAGAAATATGAGATTGCAGTGCCAACAAACCACAAGTGCTGGAGAGGATGTAGAGAAAAAGGAACACTTGTGCACTGCTGGTGGGAATGCAGACTGGTGCAGCCACTATGGAAGACAGTATGGAGTTTCCTCAAAAAACTGAAAATGGAACTCCCATTTGACCCTGTGATCCCACTTCTAGGAATATATCCCAGGAAACCAGAAACACCAATCAGAAAGTATATATGCACCCTTTTGTTCATAGCAGCACAATTCACCATAGCTAAGATCTGGAAACAGCCTAAGTGCCCATCTGTAGATGAATGTATTAGAAATCTGTGGTACATCTACACGATGGAATACTATGCTGCTCTAAAAAAGAAGGAACTCTTACCATTTGCAACAGCATGGATGGAACTGGAGAGCATTATGCTAAGTGAAGTAAGCCAGTAAATGAAGGAAAAATACCACATGATGTCACTCATTTCTGGATAATAAAGACCATTATAAACTTTTGAACAAAAATAGATACAGAGGCAGAGCTGCCTCGAACAGACTGTCAAGCTACAGCAGGAAGGCCGGGGAGGGTGGGAGGGCAGGAGGGGGGTGGGTAAGAGATCAACCAAAGGACTTGTATGCATGCATACAAGCATAACCAATGGACATAAGGCACTGGGGGGTAGGGGAGGCCAGGGGATTGTCAAGGGCGGGGGGGGAGAAAAGGAGACATATGTAATACTTTTTGTAATACTTTAAGCAATAATAAATAAATAAATTATTAAAAAAAGAAAAAACAAAAAACAAAATGTTGAATCACTATATTGTACACCTGAAACTAATATAACCAATAAAAGATTGTATACCAACTGTACTAAATTAAAAATTAAATTCATCAAAACCTTAGTAATATCACTGAGTGAAGGCGTTATAGGTAATTTTTTCTTCACTATGATTCCCCATATTTTATTTTTTACAATGATCCTATATTTAATAATAATAAAAATATTAACATTAGAGTTTTTTTAGAGACCATTGTTGCTTTTCATGTGTACCAATGTCATCTGTTGAGTAGTTGGGAACTCAGAGGGAGTTCTGATCTCTGGATTCTGATTGCTTTGCCTAAGGAAGGTGTATTAGTCTGTTCAGACCACCATAACAAATTACCATAGAGCAGGTGGCTAAAAGAATCAAAATTTACTTTTTCACAGTTCTGGAGGCTAGAAATATGAGATTGCAGTGGCAATAAAGTCGATGCCAATAACACGACGGTCTTTCCTCAGTGAGTTTTGTTCAGAGGGAGAGAGAGGATGAGCTTTTTATTGTCTCTTCTTAAAGAGACACTAATCCTATTAGATCAGCACTCCATCTTTATAACCTCATTTAACCTTAATTACTTCCTTACTCCAATTATAGCTACACTGGGGGTTAGGGCTTCAATATATGAATTTTAGGGGGACATAAACATTCCATCCATAACAGAAATAAAGAGAAGGATCTACATATCTACTTTATGCCAGTTTCACACATAATCTCATGAAATTCTGACAACAATCTTGTGAGATAGGTGTTATTTTTCCTATTGTATATAGAGTAATACCAATAGTAATTTTTTTCTTTTTTCAAAATCTGTTTTTATTGATTTGAGATAGGAAGGGAGAGGGAGAGAGAAATAGAAACATCAATGATGAGAGAGAATCATTGATTGGCTGCCTCCTGCCCGGCCCCACTGGGGATCAAGCCCACAACCTGGGCATGTGCCCTGACCAGGAATCAAACCATTACCTCCTGGTTCATAGGTTGATGCTCAATCACTGAACCATGCTGGTTGGGCTCAATAGTAAAATTTATTAAGCATTTACCATGCAGCAGACACAAGATTATAGTAGGCCCTGGTTAAGTAGTGGAAGAAACCTTCTTGAAATTTTTGCATGAAGTTATGTGGAAAGTACAGCATGTAAATGATGAACTTGCTCATTTAATTAAAAAGACTTCTAAGCAAAGTGTTAAAGGTATGGCCTGGTTTTTTTCTTGCTGCTTATAGTAAAACTAGTGTCCTGTGCATGAAAATTCATGCACTAGAGGGAAGGTCCCTCAGCCCAGCCTGCCCCCTCTCAGGGGCGGGAGGTGACTCAGTGATCAGGGGAAGGTGACGCCCCATCACACCTCTGCTGCTGCCACTGCCGGCAGCGCAAGCCTCGGCCGGCCCTGGTTACCTGAGCCTTGGGCGGCCCTGGGAAGCTGGGCAGCAGCCATCCAAGGCTTGCCTATGCCTCGGGCGGCCCTGGGTGACTGGGGGGCTGAGAGGACTTGGGGACTCCAGAGGCAGTTGCACGGAGTGTCTGGGCCTACCTGGGGGCAGGCCGAGCCTTGCTGCACACCTGCCACCCCAGTGGGGCTGAGGGGACTGGATGCCACCATCTTGTGGCTGTGGGCACTGCCATCTTTGAGGGCATGGCAGTCAATTAGCATACTCCCTCCTTATTGGCTGTGGGCGCTGCCATCTTTGTGAAGGCATGAGGGTCAATTAGCATATTCCCTCTTTATTAGATAGGATGTGAGAGTAGAGAGATAAAATAAGGGAGGAACTGTTAAAACAGAAAGAAATTGGTACTTTATGATTCCCAGCCTTTCCAGATGGCAGAAGATGATAAAATTAAGAAATAGCTTCAGCCAAAACCGGTTTGGCTCAGTGGATAGAGCGTCGGCCTGCGGACTGAAGGGTCCCGGGTTCGATTCCGGTCAAGGGCATGTACCTGGGCTGCGGGCACATCCCCAGTGGGAGATGTGCAGGAGGCAGCTGATCGATGTTTCTCTCTCATTGATGTTTCTGACTCTCTATCTCTCTCCCTTCCTCTCTGTACAAAATCAATAAAATATATTTAAAAAAAAAAAAAAGAAATAGCTTCAGAACACTGTTAAGAAAGCATGATGCAGAGAAAAGGCTGAGAGAGTGACTGTACAACCTTTTGTAAAAATCTCAGAAAGATCAAAGGATCAGAGTGGTATTCAATCACACAAAGAACCCTTTCAAGAGATTAAGGGGGTGCCTCATGGAAACTCTCAAACAATAGGGCCTCTAGGAATCTTAAGAGTTGCAAACCTAGCCAACTCAGGAGTTCAAGGTAAAGAAGGGCTTGTCTAAAACAGAGATGTTTGTGTGTCTTTTTTTCTAATGGAGAGAACCCCAGTTAAATCCACTGAAGACTCATTATGATTTTGAGAAAGTTATTTAGGCAGAAACAATGCCAGCTTGGACTGAACAATGTTAGCTGGACAGAGAATACAAAATTAAAAAAGGCTTTCAGATCCCCCTAATTCAGTGAACAGGAAGCTGGCTGATAAAAGTTTTCAGCTGCAAACATGTGCTACCTTTCATGAAAAAGGAACTATGATTCAGAGGGCAGAACAAGGGACCAGAAAGGCTTTCTGACAAATCCTTATAACTAATCAAGGAGTATTAACATTTGCCCAAGCTGGATTTCAGAATAGCTATGGACTCTTTGATGCCTCCCATGCACACCATCCTCTCCCATTCTCTTTTCAAATGGAAATATCTATGTCAGCTTTCCTATGCCTCCTCACTATTTTATGTTGGTTGTATGAGGGATAGAATACTTGTTGCTTTAGTTTTACAGATCAGTAGATTGAGAGGTATAGCTAAAGGACTATATCCACACATGGAACTGATTTAAATGATGAGATTCCAGGCTTTGAGCAGATAATGTAATGGAATGAAACTTCTGAGAATTTTGGGAGTGGGTGAATGCATTTTGAATGTGGGAAGGATGTGAATCATAGAAGTCAAAGGGTAGACAGCAGCAGGATGACTTCAACATGACCCCCAGGATCTCTACCTCCTAGAATCCATGCTGTTGTGTGATCTTCATCCCCTTGTGTGAACAGGACTGGTGACTTTTTATTAAGTAACAGAATATGGCAATAGTGGCAGGATAGCACTTCCGTGATTATGTTACATAATCTTGCTAGGGATCTCCTGCTAGGGGATTCTCTTCCTTGCTGGCTTTGAAGAAGCAAATGGTCATGTTGGATAGGCCCACATTTACCAGTGTAATAGTTAATTTTATGTTTCAACTTGGCCAGGCCACAATGCCCAGGTATTTGGCCAAACATTATTATGGATATTCCTGTAAGGGTAGTTTTGTATGAGATTAACATTTAAATTGAAGGACTTTGAGTAAAGCAAAGAGATCTCTATAATGTGTGTAGATTTCATGCAATCATTTGAAGTCCTGAATAGAACAAAAGACTGACCTTCCCCAAATAAGAGGGAATTCTGCCAGAAGACGGCAACATTTGCATCATGGGGGTGCTGGAAGGAGAAGAGAGAGAGCAAGAAATTAAAAACCTATTTGAAAAAATAATGAAAACTTCCCTTACCTGCTGAAAGAAATAGACATACAAGTCCAGGAAGATCAGAGTCCCAAACAAGATGAACCGAAAGAGGCCCACACCAAGACACATTATAACTAAAATTACAAAGAGCGAATCTTAAAAGCAGCAAGAGAAAGGCAGTTAGTTACCTACAAAGGTGCACTCATATGACTGTTATCTGATTTCTCAACAGAAACTTTGCAGGCCAGAAGGGAGTGGCAAGAAATATTCAAAGTGGTCCTAGCCGGTTTGGCTCACTGGTTAGAGCATTGGACCTTGGACTGAAGGGTAGCAGGTTGAATTCCAGTCAAGGGCACATACCTCAGTTGCAGGCTCGATTCCCAGCTCCTGTTGGGGGGTATGCCAGAGGCAATCAATTGATGTGTCTCTCTCTTTCTCTTCCCTTCCACCCTCTCTAAAAAAAAAAAATGGAAAAAATATTGTCTCGTGAGGATTAACAACAACAAAAAAAGAAAGAAAGATTCAAAGTGAGGAAAAGCAAGGACCTACAAGCTGGATTACTCTCCCCAGCAAAGGTATCATTTAGAATTGAAGGTCAGATAAAGAGCTTCACAGACAAGAAAAAGCTATTACATGAAATGTTGAAGTGTATTCTTTAAGAAGAATAAGGAAGAAAAAGATTAAAAATATGAACAATAAAATGGTAGTAAATACATATCTATAAACAATTGAATCTAAAAATTAAAATAAATAAACAATGAATCCAATAAACAAAATAAACTGATGAATAAAATACAACCAGAGACATGGAAACATGTAACAGACTGATGAAACTCAGAGGTGGGGGAGAGGCAGGAAGAAATTAACCAGAGAAATTGTATGAATATAGGCATAACCCCTGGATGCAGAGAACAGGGTGGTGAAGGCCTAGACAGGGTTTGGGTGGAAGGAGCAATGGGTGGAAAGGGAGGAACATTTGTAACACTCTCAACAATAGAGGGGTGTGTGTGTGTGTGTGTGTGTGTCTGTGTGTGTGTGTGTGTGTTTTATAATAAGATGTAGCAAAAGTGATGTTGCATTACTTCAAAGGCTGGTTCAGGAAACAAGGAACTTCCCAGTGGTTCCCTGGGCATGCTAGTGCTGGGGTAATTCAGCTGCCATGTTAGAGATGTAACAACCCTGAGACCTCCATGTTTGAGATGACAGATGCTCTGGTGCAGTGGTCGGCAAACTGCGGTTCGAAATCCACATGTGGCTCTTTGGCCCCTTGAGTGTGGCTCTTTCACAAAATACCAAGTGAGGGCGTGCACATACAGTGTGATTGAAACTTTGTGGCCCATGCGCAGAAGTCGGTGTTTTGTGGAAGAGCCACACTCAAGGGGCCAAAGAGCTGCATGTGGCTCGCAAGCTGCAGTTTGCCGACCACTGCTCTGGTGGAATCCCCAGCTGAGCTCTCAGTCTGTAGCCAACATCACCTGCCAGCCATGTGAAGGAGCCAGATTGGATACCCAGCTCATGGAGTTTTCAGAATATTGTAACCTCAAGTAGAGATCTAATAGCAACCACACAAAATTTGCAGAAGACTGCCCAACCAAGTCCTCCTCAAATTCCTGATGTGACTCCAATATCACAATTAAAATAAAATGCTTAATTTAAGTAAAAAATAAAATGAAACATCTAGTGCAAAGATCTGAGGCAGAAATAAACTGGGTGTGTGAGGAACTGAAAAAAAAAAAAAAGAAAATAGTGTGATGGAAGCATTGAAAGAAGGGAGTGAGTGCTGAGATAAGATGTATTAATTAGTTTTTGAGGGCTGCCATAACAAAGTACCACAAACCAGGTGGCTTAAACAACAGAAATTTATTGTCTCAGTTCTGAAGGCTAGAAGTCCAAGATCAAGATATCAGCATGGTTGGCTCATTCTAAGGTCTGTGAAGGGGAATCTATTTGTGCCTTTCTTCTAAATTCTAATGGTTTTCTGGCATTTCTTGGCTTGTAGAAGCATTACAGTGATCTACACCTTCATCTTCACATGGTGTTCTCCCTGTGCATGTGCTTGTTTCCAAATTTTTCCATCTTATAAGGACATCAGTAATATTGAATTAGGGCCCACCCTACTCTGGTACGACCTCATCATAATTTAACTGATCTCATCTGCAATGACCCTATTTCCAAATAAGGTCTCATTCTGAGGTACTCAAGGTTATAATTTTAACATATGAACTTTAGGTGGACACAATTGAACACACAATTTAAGGCAGTGGTTTTCAACCTTCTGGCCCTTTAAATACAGTTCCTCATGTTGTGACCCAACCATAAAATTATTTTCGTTGCTACTGTTATGAATTGTAATGTAAATATCTGATATGCAAGATGGTCTTCGGCGACCCCTGTGAAAGGGTCGTTCGACCGCCAAAGGGGTTGCGACCCACAGGTTGAGAACCGCTGGTCTAAGGTTAGCAAGATACACCAGATGAAGCTCATTAAAGGCCTCAGAGATAAGGATAAGAGGTTTGATTTTACTTTAGATGTAATGGGAAATCACCAAAGGGCTTTAAATCAGACAAGTGATGTGATCTGATTTGTGTTTAAAAAGGTTATTCTGGCTACTGTGTTAGATTATGAGAGAAAACAGTCCTATGCCCACATGAGTCATAAGACTCCCCTCTTAGAGATGGGAATTCTCATCATAACAACCACTTACTAGATCTGAGACCTTAGTTTTCATTGTTTACCATTAGTTTGCAGGGGGGAAAAAAAACCAAAACATTAGCTTCCAATCAATGAGATGAACACATCCTTATAACCATATATAAAAATACTGTTTTCTTTCCTGGGTGTTTATTGCTAAAAAAAAATTATAAAAACAGATACAAGCTCCTGGTAGAAACTTCAAATAATACCAAGGGAAGTAAATTAGTAAATACAGGACCCCAGATACTACTCCCCGACCCCAATTTATTGCCACTTCTCACTTTTCTACACACCCACATTTATTTAAAAGCTTCTTCGGAGACCTCCTTTCTAGAAATATTTCTGATCACCTCTACACATCTCTATACAGATTCATACCCACAATATACTTTTAACACTAAGCCAACTGTCCAACCAGGCAAGGCGCTTATTACCCTCTTCCCATAAACTGGCCTGGAAATTTTCAGGATGAACAGGAGCTGTTAGTCCCAAGATTAATAGTAGAAAGCTCACTGGACTTGTCAAAACCACAAAGGTACAGTTTCTGTTATAACACATTCTGCTAAGTCTCCATCTTAGTCAGTTTCCTCATATTTTGCCTACTCACAGGGTTGTTGTGATATTGAAGAGTATTTGTGCAATAAAGCATTCCTTGCATATTGCTGTGAGTGTAGACAACCCTCCTCTCCACTGTCCATATACACACAGACATATCTGTTAGTATTCATCCACATACAAGAAAGTTTTGGTTTTGTAACTGGAGTTAGAAAGAGGAGTATGCTGGAGGACAGGCAAAGAGGGAAGGGGTACAATTGGTTTTGTCAGGTTGCTTGATATCTGGGGTAAGGAAGGGTTCTCTGAGTGGTTTGACAGGCTTCAGATGTGGCCAGGTGGGAGTTGAAACTGGAGGGAAGAAAGTGGGTGCATCCCTCTTGAAAACCATAGCTTGACAGTTTGGTTTGAATGTGCCTAGGATGCCCTGATTTAGTGGTATACTTCAGAGCATTGGTGGCACAATAATCAGAAAACATTTTATTCCCTACACTCTGGAATATTAGCAGAATCAGGAGAGGAAAATAATTCTTCCACTAGAATAGACCTTTCGTTTATGCCATTCTGAATTGACTGTTTTGGATTGTCATCTAGGGAATGGGTCTGTGTTTTCCTCTCATTGAATCCTTACTGCCTACTGGTATGCAATAAATATTGGTTGGGTGAATTGACTATTATCATACATTATCTACTTTATCCCTCAAAGACCAATTGAATAAGAGGTCAATGGGGAAAGGTGACATATGTAATACTTTCAATAATAATTTTTTTAAAAAAGAACGGTAGCAATCCCTTTACACTAAGCCTCGAGTCCAGATCCTCTGACTCCAAATCCTATACTTTTCTCCTTCTGTCTTTTGTTCTATCTGTAGCCTCCTGAATCAAGATCCTAAAATGCCTATTTAGAGACATTAGCAGTGGACAATATATAAGAAGTGAATCTCCTCAACCATCCAGTGTATGCTAATTTGTTATAGCAGCTTGAATTTACTAAAACACCGAAAATAGTCCCAGTTTTGTGCCTGTTGTCCCTGGGTAATTATTAATATCACCATCCACTGTCAAAAGAGACATAATCATACAAAAAATTATGTGGCCATCCTAGTGAGGAACTGTAGTTCTTCTTTTCTCTGGGACACTGCTTTGAAAAAGAAGCTACAACTTTCAGAATCAGGACAATAAGCTCCTTAAAGGCAATGAATGTTAAGTGATTGCCTTTTTAAAATTTAAAAAAGCATGAATTTTATCATATACATTAAAAATAGAATGCCGGTAAACTAAGAATAACTTTCAATGGAATTTTGTATGCCCAGCATCTAGCTGTATATATGAATTAATGCTTCTTGCCTTGCCTACCCTCACAGTTCTTTTCTGATCAAACCTTAGCTACATTAGTATCTCAATGATTGCACTGACATCTGGTGGTCATTTCTAGGTTTTCCTCTGGGCAGCTCCTGTATTAGAGGATGAATTAGTGTGTATTTCATACTCCATCAAAGCCACTTTTACCTGAGCCCTACAGTGACTAGACATGAAACTCTAATTTGTAGCAAGTCGTTGATAGCTAGTAACAACTAGATATATTGTTTTTTCTCAAAAGGTAGAGGCCGGATGGTGATAGTGTGGAAGGAGTCCAGTAAAATTACAAATAACATCAAAAACTGAAATTTATTTGTGGCATTTTAGGCTTATGAGTGAGTTATTTTTACATAGAGGTGTCCTTATTTAAATGCTACCATGTAAGCTAAAGGCATTAAAGTTCTTGGTAGCAACAAGATATCAAGTCAACACCAGTAAAGATGTGATCGAATGTCAACTAAAGGAATTCTTTTTTTTTTTATTGCTTAAAGTATTACAAAGGGTATTACATATGTATCCATTTTATCCCCCCGCCCTAGACAGTCCCCTAGCCTCCCCTATCACCCAGTGTCTTATGTCCATTGGTTATGCTTATATGCATGCATACAAGTCCTTTCAACTAAAGGAATTCTTAAATGAAAACTTGCACACATAGCAAACTGCCTTACTAGTGGTCTGGCTAATAGAGAGAGGGAAAGAGTGGGGGAAACAAATCAGATGCAGGGAAAATAGAGTGAGAAAGTAGGAAAGCCATACTTCAAAGTATAGAAAGTCCTCACTTAATGTCATTGATAGGTTCTGTGACTTCAAGTAAAATGACATATAAGAAAACCAATTTTACCTCAGGCTAATTTACAAAAATGAGAGTTAAGCATTTCATCAATGTTATAACCAAAAGATGTTGAACAAAACAGTTATTTGAGGACTTGCTCTATAGCTTCTCTTTGCTTTCTAGAGAGGTGTATCAAGGAAATGTTTGTATATTCGACTATCTCCCTGGAAAGTTCGCTCCTTGGTCACTTCAGGGGTTTCCAACATACTAACCCTACTGTTCATTGAGGAACATTTCAATCACCCACCCTACTCCTTGTAAAAAGTGACAGTACATAGGTAAGAGCCTTATCAAAGTCCATAATCTTACATCATTAAAAGCTCAAAAAGAAAGAAAACTACAGCTCCCAGTTAATTCTCATCTCATCAGGAAAATATCACCAATGTATGAGGCAAGGACATTTAAGTAGCCATAATGAATGAGGTATCTGGAATTTCTCAGAAAATTTTGTAAGCTGCCCCTCATTTGTCTCTTTATGTTAAAAAGTATTACTGAATCTCACCCAGCTGGCATGGCCCAGTGGTTGAGCATCGATCTATGAACTAGGAGGTAATGGTTTGATTCCAGATTGGGGCACATGCCTGGGTTGTGGGCTTGATCCCCAGTAGGGGGCATGCAGGAGATAGCTGATCGATGATTCTCTCTCATCATTGATGTTTCTCTCTCTCCCTCTCCCTTCCTCTCTGAAATCAATAAAAATGTATTTTTTAAAAAGTATTACTGAATCTGTAAATGTAAAAATAATTAAGTAGTTAATAAATCTTTTTTAGAAGTGAGCTTGCTAGTAGGAATTTGCAGTTGCCTTTTATACTATCCTCCCCCAACCCTGATACGCTGCTTCCCTGATTTTATGATTAGAAATCAATAGGTACAAAATTGAAAGTCATCAAAAACACACAAGACACCGGGTTGGATAAGGCTGTGCTTTATTACATGCATAATTACAAATCTGTGCTAAGTGGAAATGTATAAAGCAATGGCAACCTGGTTTTAAGCCACACAGAGAAAGGACTAGACAATCCCATTAACCCTTCTGCCAATGTCCATTCCATTGCCTTTAACATGATTATTTCCATTTCATACAATTTGCATAGCACTTACTAGTCAAAGTACTTTCCATTCATTGTCTCAATTTATCCTCACAACAACCCTGTGAGGTAGGTAGGGCAATTAACACTATCCCCATTTTACAGATGGGAACACTGAGGCACAGAACGGTTAAGATCTCGAGGCTAGTTAGTAGAAGCATAGGGAATAAATAACTCCCCAGCCCATGTCTTCCTTTTTAGACTGTTGCTATGCATGATCAAGGAGCAGAATGAAGTGAGCAGTGACTCACAGCTTTGGTACAGGCTGTACCTATGAACAGGGACCAACATCTCTAAAAGTTAGAATAAAGCTAAGAAAGCATGACTATGAGGGTTGGCAACATTCAGATAAATAAACACTCTGAACAGCTCAGCTTCCTGTGGAAACTCAGGCTACATTAGCTTTGGTTGCCTAGTTGATGTCTATACATTAGCTTCAGTTAAACTTCTACCAACTCTTATAAACTAAAATGTTTAGTCAGATTTTCTTTGGCTACCATAGCTGGAGCCGGTCCTATGAATGAGCTTATTACAGAGATATTCCTATAGTGGCCCATGGGCTAGAACCCTCTGATCCTCCTGGCCTCATTGGCTCACCCAAAGGGTGGTATTTCTCCCATAGCCAGAGATGAATGGACAGAGGTAAGAGCATGATGTTGGCCTTGGTCAAATGAAGAAGACTGATATCAATGTCATCATGACATCAATGTCATCCTTAAGTGATATGACCTGGGTGCTGTCTATCAGGCTCAACTCCTTTCTGGCCTGTACCTGGTTAGCAGCATAGCTTCAAAAGACAGTTTAAAAGAACAAAATATTAAGCACATCATTTTTTATCTAGAATGAAATATATTCTTAATCATTACACAGTCCCAAAGGACCAAATATATAATAAAAAAAGTAAATACTTAATAAAAAGCTAGTACTAAAAAGGCAGGACAATGAGAGAGAAAAGAGGGATAAGGGATAAAGTAAAATGGAGGAGGGGAAAGGAACACTCTTGAATGTCAATATATTTTGAGGTACACTCAGTATGATAATGAGGCTGAAGATTCCTGCCTTGATAAAACCGTCTCAGGCCACTCCCTTGTCCCCATTTTGCCAGGTGGCATTTCACTTACCAAATCCTAGACTGTCTCTGACTTTCAATAGATTTGGACTAGTACATAATAATAAGGTTTATCAATGAATACTTCATATATCTGCCTTCAGGATGCTAAAGCCCTTGACACTCCCAATAAATACCACTAGCTTTTGCCCCTGCAGTGGAACAAAGGGCCATTGGCCCCATCAAGTCAAAATTATCTTCTATTCTGTTTTCAGAATGATCCTCTCCTTTCTCCAAGGTCCACATTTGAAACAATATGCTTGTAACAATTGAGAAAATTTTGAACTTAAGGGAGGAAGGAGAGAAAGAGAGAGAGAGGCGGGGGGCCGAGAGGGGGAGAGGGTGGGATAAAAGGAAGAGAGAGAGGCAAAGATCACTTTTTTAAAATCCTCATAATTTTATAGTCTCACGTGCCTTCTTTAAGCAAGGCATTCATTCAATGAGTGTGCAAAGAGAGGCTGAAGACCCTTTGGCAGGAACTTAGAGGTAGGAATTTATGACTGCAGGGTTGGGCTGAGTGACCCAATAAGCTCCATGCAAGAAACGCAAACTCTGCACATCAAATACTTTCTTTCTTTCTTAGGTGATCTGGCAAAAATCAGATTACACAGTGGAAAAACCAATTTTGTTCCCTACATCACTTGAAAACTTTACCCAGGACCAGATGTTATGAAATGAGACCCTGGACAGCAAAAGTTTGGGGAATAACCTGAATTTGCTAACACCTGCTATTCTAAGAACTCTCCTCGGAGCAAACAACTGAAATTGAACCAGAGAAAAAGTCCTGTGGTCACCACAGGTATACTACACTGATTTCCTATCAAATTTACACAGCTCTCTGAGCTCTGATCTGAGAAACCCTCACATTTTTCTTTCTAATATAAATAAGTATATACTGGGGAGGCTAAAATATAGATTTAAAAATATTTTGTTATCAAAATTCAAGGAAATCTCCCTAAAGCTTATCATTTAGGCAATGGCAGTAGTGGCTCCCCACGTTTAAAAGCAGATGTCTTGTCTTATGTCAGCCCTTTCCATAAAAGTAGACTCACTCTAGCTAAATACTTTTGCTTGGAAGGCCTGGTCTTTGGAAGACTATTTGACTTTTTTTCCCTTGGGGCACATGATCAAACAGTTTATAAATGCCAAGATGTGTGGCTGGCCTTCCTTCCACCATCTTACATAAACTCATATTTTTTTCTTACTAGGGCTTTTCCACTGCCATAACTCTCCATTCCTTCTCCAAAGGGAATCCAAGCAATCTCAGAGATGGTTTAAAAAAAGTCAAGGTTTTAGGATATTCAGAGCACATATATATACATCTATTTTTAAAGGACTCAATAGTCAACCTCCCCTTTACTTTCTAAATTCCTAATTTTTCTCAGGGTTTTCAAGAGCTCAATACTCTGTGCACTGCCGTGGAAGATGCTCTCCTGCTTTCTCCGAACTGATGGATTCCATGTATTTGGCTCTGATCCAATGCAGGTAAGTCAATAATTCACAGTACAATGTGGTCAGTCATCAGTAAGTACTTTGGCAATATAAAACACACTGGTTGTTTCAAATTCTCTATATTGTCTTCACAATCATTAAAAACTCAGCTTCAAAAATTGCACTCCTTATGATTTTAAAAAGATACTGCAGGGTAACAAGTACACTTTTCTTCTTATCACCAAACAAAACAAACCAAGATCAAGACTCAAATGGGATAGGTGATTTAAATACTTAAAACATAGAGCAACAATTATGTCCCATGATGGACTCTATTATATGGTAAGTTTTTAAAAACATATTTGCTTCCCCCACACCTGAACAGGTTCATAACGTGATTGAGAATTATTTCGCAGTCTTAGACCACACTAAGTCTCCATTACTTTATCATCCTCATGTTTAAACACAATTGAAGGCTGGCTAGAGAAATTTATACCGTGCTCTGTTCTTTCTGTAAAGCATTCGGATTCAGCCCTTGGTACCAAAAACAATTGAAGTGCTTTGTAGTTAAATCAGCAAATTAATAATTTACTCTGCCAGCTGGCAAATCCAAAGTATTGTCAGTGTCAGATTATACACCAGAGGATATCTGTTCTATGGACTATACCACCTCTGCTCCACAGCTGGGCTGAGCCAGAAGGAGGCCAGAGCCAGAAAAGAGCAAAGTATCTGAACAAACTTCTAAATACAAATGATCTTGAGAATGGCCATTATTTTGCATTTTCAGTCCCCTAATTCTTCCCTCTAATGGTATAACTAATCATCCATTAAGTGCTTGAGGTTCATTAATTTTTTACATTAAAGATCTGAAGATACAAAATATAGCGGACTTTTACAAATCTATAGATTTTCATTCCTTTCATGACTGGATATTATTCCTCGGAAAATCCTGAAGTGCTTATTGGCATTTTTTTGTAAATCCTTCTCTTGTGTCAGGCAATTTCCTTTTGTTAATACCAAACTAGACTAGTTTAAATTCATATTCATTTTTAAATCACAGATTATCTTGTCTTTTGCCACTGAGGCCTGTGGACATTTGACAGGCCTCCCTAATTCAGCTTTGTTTGCTGGCTAAGTGTGTCCAACTGCTGAATTAGCAATGTCAGAAAGAACATTTTCCTTTGCCTCAAGACAAGAAACTCTTGAGTGGTGAAGTGCTGAGTTAGCAGTCTAGCAGGGAGCTCTAGCTGCAATTAGCCAACCTTTGAGCCAAACCATAGGATTTGACATATAATGCATACCATACATTATAGCTACTTCTAGCATATGAGTTACATGGATTCCTGAGAAGCTGAGGTTAATGGATGAAACTTATCAGGAGTGAGGTATCAAAGGGATATTATTCTCTGGAGGGCCAATCGGTTCTTAGCATCTAGAAGGTTTACCTTGGCACAGTGTTATCTGATTTCTTGAATTTAGTCTCTGAAGTAGCACCTTAACACTGGCTCATCTGTCTAAAATTATAAACGGAGCCTAGAAGAAACACAAAGGCAAACTTAGAAGTCCCTCCATATCGCTGCTGCACTATGAAATACAACCAAATCTTTCATTGTCACCAAATATCAGAAAAACTAACATTTCCTGTTTTGCAAACTTTAGTTGGGTAGCTAATACGATAGGTAATGATCCATAAATTTACAGATAAGAACTTTGATTTCTACACAATGTATAGGGGTGGTCAGGCAAAATAGCCACATCTCATGCAAGTGAATCAGTAATATGGAAGGGACGAAAGATGTAAAGTTGCTGAGTTATGACTATCATAAAATATATCCTAGAGTTTTTTTTCGTTTTCATTAAAATGCTAGAGCGATATACTTAAAATAAGAAACTCTGGACTGCTTTGATATTTTAAAGAAAAAAGTAAAAATAAGCCTTGACTACCTAGTTCTAGATAATAACATAATTTCATATTTGGGAAAGATAAGAACTAAGGGTTAAAAAAAAGCTTAGACTCTGGGATCAGCAGCTTTAAAATGAGGTATGAAGTGTTTGGAGAAGGGAGGTGGAGGGCTGGGAAGGGCATGCTGAGTGACTGCTGATTCCAGGCTAGAAGGATGGAGAGAAGCACTGGGAACAGACTTGTAAAATGGGAAAGGCTGAACTTTTACCCCTGGCAGTTAAGTCTCACTGCTGTGGGCATTGGTGTGGAAATTGAGGCATGGTAACAGTGACTGGGTTATAGAACAGAGCCAACGGCTGTGTGTTACCTCTGGTCCATGTGCCAAAAGATTACTGAGGCTTGGTTTATAATTTAACTAGCCCTGGGAATTATTTTTTGTAATAGGAATGATTAACTCGGGACTGAGGAGTGGGAAGGGGAAAAGAATTGAGGGGGAACAACTACACGTGGGTAATACTGTAGAAAATGAAACCATGATCGGAATGATGGTGGTGGCTCTGTAATTCCACCAGGTGTCCCTAGACTGTGATGTTTTCTACTGCAGTTAAAGTGGTAGGAAATTCAGACAGGCACCTTTTCAATTGGATGCGAGCACCTTTGGTGTTACCAGGCCTTATCCACACTCTTGGGTCTTAGGATGGTTCTGCATTTCATTCAGAATTCTAAGGAGCTACAAGGGAGTCACAACTGCCTATTCTGTTTCAATGCTTTGAATATATTTGAAGGTACCCAGAGCCTAAATTCATGTTCACAGGAACAATACTGGCCTGTTCTACGTACTTCACACTAAGAGGAGGCATGGGTGTCCAGTTATTTTAGTACTGGTGGTCTTTATGAAGGAATGCATGAGAATGCAGATACAGCTCTGAATCTTCCCTAGTTTACCAGTATGCAGAATATTCTTACATATTCCAGAAGCCTAAAGCACCATCACTCATGGAGGTGGCATCTGGGTAAGAGAATGAGTTGGAACCTCACAAAATTTAAAGTTCCTAGTCATTGACTTTACTTAGAACTTCACTAATCATTCCTCTGGAGAAATCATTCCTTGCTACTAATAAATGCATGGCAAAGTCCTTGTCTACTAGCAAACAAATACCATCTGGAAAATTACCCTTCTTAGAGCAGACAAGGAGAAAGCTCTATAACTTATCTTTGTGCACTTCAAAAGAGTACCAGGAACAAGCAAGCTGTAAAATCAACCTCTCTAAATTCATTTAGAGATTAACCAAAGCAGCATTGTCTTATAATCAGATATTAAAATTAACATACACATATACACACAAACTAATAATGCTAAATATTGTAACAGGAGCAAGATAACATTTGAACTGAATTTTCACAGTCTGGAAAATGCCATTACTATTTTCCTTCTGGCTTTCTTTTCTGTGGTTGGAAAAGCAAAGCCCCTTAGTTTACACTTCATCTTCCACCAATGATAGTTAGAGTCCCAAAAAAGTGACTTTTTCATGAGTTTCCTGCAGGCTATCAGTTAGGACGGTCAACATTTTTCTTGCATAGTTTTCAGTGATTGCATATTGGCTAACAATCATTTTAAATTTTTTAAAAATCTTTAAAAAAAAGAAAAAGAATTAAACCATAGCAATCTTATTTACTCTTTCATGAAATCTTTGTAATGCAACATCACAGAAGTCTAACTGCATTTTCTCCTAAAGAGATTAACTTCCAGAAATTATTATGTAGTGCAACTGGTTAACTTGTAGGAAAGAGACAACACACTAATATAACTTCACCATCCAGATATGGGAAATGTGTTTTGGGTACCCAGTTAATAAAATATATCCACGGTCTGCAATGTCCTTCCTGTTTTGTATCCAGCACAATCCTTTCACTCTAGTTGAAGAGAATGGAATCAGGATCTTGGTTCGCCATCTGTGCTATATGCTTTAACACATCCTTCTTGGTAATGATTCCAAGCAGTCGCCTAAAAGACAAAACAAGACAATAAAACAAAAAAATCTGTAGTTAAAATAACATTCTCAAAGAGGATACTTTTCCTCTTCAGTCATATTTGCCAATGCTATCTCTGATAAGGGTTTAATCTCCAAATGTTACATGGAACTCATACAACAAAAGAGAGATAAACAATCTAATTAAAAAATGGGGAAAGGACCTAAATCAATGATGGCGAACCTTTTGAGCTCGGCGTGTCAGCATTTTGAAAAACCCTAACTTAACTCTGGTGCCGTGTCACATATAGAAATTTTTTGATATTTGCAACCATAGTAAAACAAAGATTTATATTTTTGATATTTATTTTATATATTTAAATGCCAAAAAGAAAAATCAACCCAAAAAATGAGTTCGCGTGTCACCTCTGACACATGTGTCATAGGTTCGCCATCACTGACCTAAATAGACACTTTTCAAAAGAGGACATACAGAAGGCCAAGAGACATATGAAAATATGCTCAAAGTCAATCATTCCAGAGATGCAAATCAAAACAGCAATGAGGCCGGAACCGGTTTGGCTCAGTGGATAGAGCGTCGGCCTGCGGACTGAAGGGTCCCGGGTTCGATTCCGGTCAAGGGCATGTACCTGGGTTGCGGGCACATTCCCAGTAGGAGATGTGCAGGAGGCAGCTGATCCATGTTTCTCTCTCATCGATGTTTCTAACTCTCTATCTCTCTCCCTTCCTCTCTGTAAAAAATCAATAAAATATATTTTTAAAAAAAAACAGCAATGAGGTACCATCTCACACCTGTCAGAATGGCTATCATCAACAAATCAACAAACAACAAATGCTGGCAAGGATATGGAGAAAAAGGAACCCTTGTGCACTGCTGGTGGGAATACTGGTGCAGGCACTATGGAAAACAGTATAGAGTTTCCTCAGAAAGTTAAACATGGAACTCCCATTCAACCCAGTAATCCCACTTCTAGGAATATATCCCAAGAAATCAGAAATATCAACAGAAAAGATATATGTACCCCTATGTTCATAGCAGCACAATTTATGATAGCTAAGATTTGGAAACAGCCTAAGTGCCCATCAGCAGATGAGTGGATTAAAAAAAGTGGTATATCTACACAATGGAATACTATGCTGCTGTAAAAAAAGAAGGAACTTTTACCATTTGCAACGGCATGGATGGACCTGGAGAGCATTATGCTAAGTGAAATAAGCCAGGCAATGAAAGATAAATATCACATTATCTTACTCATTTGTGGAATATAATGAACAACATTAACTGATGAACAAAAATAGATCCAGAGACAAAGAAACACCGAACAGACCATCCAACCTCAGAGGGAAGGAAGGGGTGGGTAGGGGAGGGGGTAAGGTAAGAGAGCAACCAAAGAACTTGTATGCATACATTTTAGCAAAATTAATGGACATGGACACTGGAGCAGCAGGGGGCTTGTCCTGGGGGGTGGGAGTGGTCGGGGAGGGGTTGATTGGGGAAAAAGGAGACAAATGTAATACTTTAAACAATAAAAAAGGGGGGAAAAAGAAATATCCCAGAAAGAAAGAACTTTGGCCTTAGGAGTCAGAAGATTGATGTTTAAAGCCTACCTGTACTATATATTAACTGGGAGTGCTAGTATAAATCTTCCAACCTCACTGAAACTTGGTTTTCTCATCCTCATATAAGAATAACAAAAGTAGCCCTAGTCAGTTGAGCTCAGTGGATAGAGCGTCAGCCTAAGGACTAAAGGGTCCCAGGTTCGATTCAGGCCAAGGGCACATGCCCAGGTTGCGGGCTCGATCCCCAGTGGGGGGCATGCAGGAGGCAGCCGATCGGTGATTCTCTCTCATCATTGATGTTTCTACCTGTCTCTCCCTCTCTCTTCCTCTCTGAAATCAATAAATTAAAAAAAAAAGAATAACAAAAGTATTGTAAGGACCAAATACTTAATACCATTATAATTTCATAAGAACACAGCTATTTCTTTTGTGGGGAGGAATTGAGTTATATATAATATGCAACCTGCAGTTCACACCTCTCAAACCCACTTTCTTCCTCAAACTCCTTTTTTGTAAATTATGACGATAAAAGAAACACATCCATCTTCATTTCAGAGCTTCAGAAAGGCCTATAAGTGCTACTAATGTTCATGTGAATTACATTCTTTCTTTCTCTCTACAGTCTTTCCCCCACAACCCAATTCACCTTCACCAAAGAGCTCTTACCCATTATGTGTAACCAGGCACTGCCGCAGTCCCAGCTTGCGGAAGATATCCACAACGATCTCCATGGGGGTAAGGTCAGTCACAGTGAAGGGGCTGAGATCCAGGATGTTCCGAAGCTTTAGAGTGGGTGGAGTGTATGGTGGCATTGGAGGAGAATGCTCAGTGAAATAAATGATGGACGTGCTCACAACTCCATCCTGTTTTTTACGAGCATTTTCTATTTGAAAATTAGGGAGAAAATGTTGAAAATTAAACTGCTATTTCTGGCTCCTAACTAGTCCCCTCTTCCCTCCATCTTCCCCCATTTTATGAATATTTATTTATTTCCACAGTGAATTCTATTATCCCTTTTCTGGAATCCTTACCAATTGAAATAATGAGATCTCTTCGGAGGACAAAACCCACAAGCCTTTGGGACTCCCGGGACACCACTACTGGGAAGCCACTGTAAGTGGTCTCACTGATTACGGTCTCTACATCTTCCACAGTCATACTGTCCTGAGTAAGGACAGTCAACAAAGGATCATTTCTCCGGGGTTTCATCACATCCATTGCCAGGGTCTTATGAGCAAACTCTTCTTTAGCTTCAAGAAAGGGGTATCCATTGAGACGGATGTGGGCATCATAGATGCCTTCCCGCCCAAGAGCATCTGCCACCCATTTGCTTGTCATTGCTGCAGCCATCAGAGGCACAATGTATTCCAAGCCACCAGTTAGTTCAAACATTATGACAACCAGAGAAACAGTCATCCGAGTCACTCCACCTGCAAAGAAACAGGCACAGGCTATTGAAGGTGGGAAGAGTATAGGATTCATTACAATTATTTACCTGCTACAGGCCTTACTCAGGTAAAGCTTACTTAACAGAAACATTGCTAAAAGGAGGTCTCACTTACAACTGTCGACCCCAGCAATGCATTAAAGGAAGTTTACAATGGAAATAAATCAGAGTTCTCAAAATAACATCTGCAAAAGTATGAGATGCCTTTCTGATTCTTTTTTTTTGTTTTGTCTATTGTGCTCCCCCCATTATAAAAGTAGCTGCAGAAGATATCCATAATCTGTGTAACACTACAGAGGCCAGAGGTTCTCTGCAATGTGCAGGCCCATTGTGTAAAATTCAGAAAATAAAAAACAAGTATATCATTATCTATAAGTTCACTGTCCAGAAATAAGTAGAGTAAAATAACTTGAATGAATTTTTCAAGTTATTTACTATGCCAAAAAATGTTTTTCATGAGTAAGCTCATACTACATGTTTAATTCCCCACATGTTCTCACCTCCCCCACTTTATGCTGGGAACATTTTATATATTATTACAAATTTATTTAACACTATTTAAATATGTTAAATATTAACATCACATTCAATGGTTGCATAGTATAACATTACATAGATGCACCATATTTTATTTAACCAGTCCCTTACTGTGTATTTTATGTTGATTCCAACTTTTTGCTATTATAAATAACATCATGATGAACATTCTTGTGCAGATATATTTGTATACATTTCTGATACAAATTTGTATACATTTCTGATCATTGCCTCCATATGCTGGAATTTGAGAGTAGAATTACTCTTAAAAGGGAAGAATGTAGATATATAGCAAAGAATGTTTTCTTTTTAAAGTATTTAACAATTATTTAATAAAAGAGTATGCTATCATAGACAATAGACAATTTGTAATAATATACACATGTTCCCAACATAAAGTGGGGGAGGAAGAGCATGTGAGGAATTACATATAATGTGAGCAGTCAGAGAACAACTCTCTGGGGAAAAACTTTTAACATGAAATCTGAAGGCTGAAAGGAACCAACTATGCTATAGCTTTGGGAGGAGCATTCCTAGAAGGGGCAGCAAGTACAAAGATCAGGATGAAAGAATAGGCTTGACATATCTGAAAAAACTCAGAGCGGTATGGGAAAATAAATACCCATACTTTCTTAAAATGCTTTAAGAATGCTTTCTCAAAGCACTTAAAAAATGGCAAACCCAACAGAAAATAGTCACTTAAAAAAATCTGCAGTCAATTGTATTTAATATCACTCTTCTTAGTATGTCACCTGGGTAGCAACTTTGAAATCAATGCAAACACTACTCACCTAAGCAGGCTGCAGCCCCAACCATCGCATAAAGGCCAGGAGTGATACAATCAGCTCCTTGGCTACACCAGCTATTGAAGATGGCCCAGTCATGGTGGTAATAAGCCATTTGTTCCATTCCTACTCCTAAAAGTCGACCTGCTATAGCACCAACAGCCATGCTAGGGATAAAGAGACCAGAAGGGATCTGCAAAGAGAAAGTAATAGATGGTTAGTAAGAAATAATGTCATTGCCTGGTATATGTAAGGGCTAGAGGATTGACCCTCTGTGAAGCAAACAGGCCAATGACAATGTAACTATATACTATGCTAGTAAGTGGCTATAAAGGTATGTGTAACTACAGGGACTAGGGGTTCTCTGGAATGTGCAGGCAAGTATGACCGCAAAGAATCTTACCCTGATTTGGGGTCCATCAGGCTAGAGCCTGAACTCTCCAGACCAACAAAAAACTGGAGGCAGAAATTAAGCCTTTCCCAAAGAAAAAGGAAAATAGATGGAGTTTCTCATATATGAAGGCATTTTCCCCAATTTTTAATTCTTATCAACAACAATTATCTTTTATTGACTATCTACTATGTTCTATTCTGGATGCTCTAAAGATAAGATTTCAGGATGTAGGTACTCTTATTCTCAAATCACAAAGAACCTAAGATTCAGAGAAATTAAGTAATTTACCCAAGGCCAAGATTTAGTAAATACTGATGATGGAGTTTAAATGCAATGCTCATACCCACTCTTATGTACTGAATCTTAACCCACTGCTCACACAAAAAGAATGGCACATGAGGTTTCAGTTTATTTTGTGACAATACAAAGAAAGACTAAATGATTAATTATTTTAAATCAGGTAGTGATTATGGTTGCATGACTATCCAGAAAAGGAACCCTCATCTGTCTCTCCACTCTTTTTATTTTTAACTCCTAGGATACTACAGTGAATTCTCAATTTTCTGAGCTAAGAGAGGGACATGATGACAAAGATAATCAAAACAGCAGATTATTTTTAAATAGCTTGTGTTTGATTTTTTGGAATATATTTGAATCCAGGAAAATGACTTTAAATAAAAGAATGAAGCCAGAGGTGAAAATTACTTGAGAAGCACTGCAAAACTTTTCAGGTTGTTGAGGAGAATGGAAGATTTGATCTCAGAGATTTCAGTACTGTCTAAACTGCATTGCTGTCTCTAATTCCCTGGTTTGAATCTCCACTTCCCTAGAGAATGAAGGCAATAACTTGGTAGTGGGGTGCTAAAGAAAAGGCACAAATTAAAACCAGGAAGGAGGAGGAAAATATGTTAACAAATTTTCTTTTCTGGTTTCTTCTGAAACATGGAAATAATAATGGGTACTAAAAGTAAAACTTGCTGTCTTGATGTCTCATTTTGACAGTTTAAATATTAATTGAGGATCAACTGTGAATTCCTTGATAATTGGACATTGATATCAAATGTATAAAATGCATTTACATAGCCCAGCCAGTGTGGCTCAATAGTTGGATGTCAACCTATGAACCAGGAGGTCACAGTTTGAATCCTGGTCAGTTAGGGCACATGCCTGGGCTGTGGGCTCAACACTCAGTGTGGGGCGTGCAGGAGGCAGCCGATCAATGATTCTCTCTTACCACTGATGTTTCCATCTCCCTCTCCCTTCCTCTCTGAAATCAATAAAAATATATTTTAAAAAATACATTTAGCCAGAACCGGTTTGGCTCAGTGGATAGAGCGTCAGCCTGCGGACTCAAGGGTCCTGGGTTCGATTCCGGTCAAGGGCATGTACCTTGGTTGCGGGCACATCCCCAGTGGGGGGCGTGCAGAAGGCAGCTGATCGATGTTTCTCTCTCATCGATGTTTCTGGCTCTCTATCCCTCTCCCTTCCTCTCTGTAAAAAATCAATAAAATATATTTTAAAAAAATACATTTACATATATATTGGGCTAAACTATATGAAGTTGCTATTTTAGTGGTCAAAATGGTTGAATATTGGCAACTTTATTTGGTTCAACCTAATATTTTGCTTTATCAGTAAACTCTAAAGCCACCCTATAAGGACCAATACTATATTGGATAGATATTATTTTAATACACAATGCATAGAAATAAATACCTCACTATCCTTTTTGAGGGGCAAAATATTTTTTAACTAAAAGGAAGACAACATTTCTACTTAAAATCTCAACACTGAGGTTTGCATTTGGTCTAAAACTAGGCTTGGATCATTTTAGATAAAGGTACAATTGTCCAAGAAGTTATGAGGGCATATGTAGGTAAAAAGGGCTTTGGGGGTTGAGTAATAATGTTGGATGAAGTTGGAAGTGCCACATGAGCTATGAGGATTGTGTGATATCTTGGCTCTGCCCTCAAAACCCACAGCCACACATATACCCACTGAGTACCAAAAGAATCTCCTCACCTTCATGCCAAAGGTGAATATAGTAATGACAATTTTCATTATGAGTGTCAAGGCCAGCTGCCACATGGCACTGTAGACTCCCGCACCAGCAGGTCTGTCAGGCAGGTCACCACCCTTGCTTGAGTTGAAATAGTTTTCATAATCACAGAGCTTAGAGGAGTCCAGAAGGCCACAGTCATTAAAAAGTTCAGAAATGAGCTCACTTGTGCTCATTCGGGTGTACTCATTGGGGAAAGCCAGGATGGCAGTGATGGCTGTCACAACAAGTACCTCTATGACAGGATACTTGCCCAATTGGGTGGTCTTACGCTTCCGACACCAGGCAATGTTTGTGCGGATAAATAAAGCTCCCCACAGACCACCAAATATGCCCAGCAGAATGAATGGCACAAGCTCAAAGAGATGCCACGGGGTGTGAAACTCCACGTAAAATAGAACCAGACGGCTGTTCCCAAATGGATTGATGGAGCGTAGGGTAAATGCTGCCACCAAGGCAGCAAAGAACGAACGCCACAGTGTTTTGAGGGGGAAATAGTAGCTGACCTATAAGAGAGAAGGGGGAAAGGCAAACTCAGTCAATATGCAGAAACTGTTTCAGGTAAAAAGTTGGTGCTGTAGGAATTAAGAACTGAGAATGAAAACTGCCCAGAGATCTCTGGTCACATGATAAAGTACTCAGTTATGCAAAGCACTTTGGGACTACCATGTACATAGACACTAGCCATGATTCCCAACACAAAAGCATGCACATGTGCTGCAAATAGTTAAAAGTATTACCTCTTCAAGGCTGAATAATACTCCGCCAATAGGTGCCCCAAAGGCGACAGATACACCAGCTGCTGCTGCAGCCGACAAGACCTACAACCCAAAACTCAAAATTAACAATAGAATGATGCCACTTTCCTACCATCAATCACAGTTTTAAAAGGAGTGCTAGTGGATACTAAACATTTTTTAAAAAAATACTTTACATGCTCCATATGCAGTTTATAAAAAAATGAAGTTCAATTTATACTTTGAGAGCAAACATTGTATTTGGATTTTGAACACATATTTCACATGCTGGAATAAATAAATGGTCTTTCATTTGTAATCAATCTAGGTATGCTTTATTCCAAATTATGCCCCCATCTTCAATACACACAATTCCATAACTGAATTTGAGTCTGTATTCATCACCTAAATGAAGTACTTTCAATGATGTGTTTACATAGCACTTTCTTTGTAAAGAAACACTTTTTAAATTAAATTTTAAGGAAGGTTCTAATGACACAAAACTAAAGTTAGAATTAGTTCACAGCTATTCAGGAGCTGCAAATATTCATATAATAGATATTTAAGTTTTCCTATACTATGTGTCCTACTCCATGTCTAGTGACCTACAGAAAAAGAAATAGGAGGTAACTAGAAGCAAGTTTGGGAATATATTTTGAAGGGAAGAGAAGATCTATGTATGTTTAGGTATGGAAAGATAAAGGGCTAAGAGGGAAGGGGAAAGCATGACAAACACAAGAAGTAATGGAAAGATAAAGTCCTGTCATCAGATTCTGGTTGCTGTGGAGTGATAATATGATTTGGGGTAGTAAGGAAGTATTTGAAAGAAAAAGTAGACAAAAATTGAGAGGTTTTTTTGTGGATGTGTTACCATTTTTTTAATTGTTGACAGTATTACAGATGTCACCTATTTTCCCCCCTTGCCCCCCCTCCACCCAGCCCCCACCCCACCCCAGGCCTTCATCACATTATTATCATCTGTGTCCATGGGTTATGCATATATGTTCTTTGGATAATCTCTTTCCATCCCCCCTACTCCCACCTCCCCTGAGTTTCTTAAGAATAAAATGGTTCTTGGCAAAATAAGTAAACAGATTTCTCTGGGAGTGTAGGATGACCAAGGGAAACGAAAGGGAGGAAAGAGTGAACTCTTTGATGCTAGCTGGGGAGGACTTATAAATTTATGGCTATAATGGTTTTCATCTGAGAAGAATGACAGTCAACATGGAACTTGAGAAAGGGGATTTTAGTGACTGTTTAGGATGAATTACGTGGGAGAAAAATCGAGGTGGCTTGTTTGCTATAATTTTAAGTTGTAGAGTGGATTTTATGCCCTTACTTTTCAAATCTTTATTTTATTCAACCATCTGCCCACTTTGACCAGGCCCTGGGACACAAAAGGGTTGCTGCCAATCAACAGGAAAAAATAACTGGAAAGTCTAAATAAGCAATAGGAAGTCAACTAAAACTTCAAATATTCATGAGCCTAGTTAGAGAAATATATTACACCTGTTCAGAGAAACAGCCAAATCAAACTCCCCTCTCATTTTATAAGAAATTATTTGAACAAAAAAATTTAATTTTATGGAATGAAAGTAATTAGCAATCTACAGTTCCAAAGTCACCTCTACCTCAGCAAAACCAGCAACAATCAACATTTCACTCTTGTCAAAGCTGAAAAAACAGTTTTGCCATGTAACATTATTGCCATATAACAACTTCACCAACTTAATACTACCTTTATATTCCTCTACCATTCAGATATATATGTCTCTCTCTAGCCTTCCTCTCTTGCCAGGAACTTTCCCCCCTTGAACTATCAAAATGTATTCCAGCTTTTTCCGCCATCAGTCTGTGCCTCCATAATGGTGTGCATGAATGTCCTGGCTGATGCTCTGAAGAGTATCAACAATGCCGAAAAGAGAGGCAAACGCCAGATTCTCATCAGGCCGTGCTCCAAAGTCATCGTCCGGTTTCTGACTGTGATGATGAAGCATGGTTACATGGGTGAATTTGAAATTATTGATGACCACAGAGCTGGGAAAATTGTTGTGAACCTCACAGGCAGGTTGAACAAGTGTGGAGTAATCAGCCCCAGATTTGATGTGCAACTCAAAGATCTAGAAAAATGGCAGAACAACTTGCTTCCATCCCGTCAGTTTGGTTTCATTGTACTGACAACCACAGTGGGCATCATGAACCATGAAGAAGCAAGATGAAAACACACAGGAGGGAAAATCCTGGGGTTCTTTTTCTAGGGATGTAATACATACATGCAAATAAAATGCCTCAAAGGACAAAAAAATGTATTTCATATTTAAAATTTCAACACCTTTGAGTTTCCTTCTAGGTCTTAATTTTTTTCTTTTGCTTTCAAAATAAACCACTAGGTTCCAATTTTATGAGAAACCCTTTATAATAGAATGGCCTTGGTATTGACTCATTCCATATGTGATTTCTTTGTAATTCAAGGAAAATAGAGCAAGAACCATTATTTTCTTAAATCTCTAATTATAGCAGGACAAAAGTAAACAATGACCTGGAACATTTTTCTAAAATGCTCTTCCTTCTCAAAATCCTCAAAATGACAACTCCTACAGAGGCGCTTTGGTGGAACTAATTTAGCGTGGTTGAGACAGAAGGCAGAGGGAGATCCAAGACACAGAGCTGAATGCCATTTGGTGTTAGGTAGAAATAAAACATGAAGAGTCTGGCATCTGAAACAAATGCTGAGTGTGTATTCTTTCATAGGAATAGACTTCTTTTTTAAAATCTTCTATTGTTTAACTTAATTTATAATAGAGACTACACACAATTGTATAGAATTATATATAATAAAAAGTTTAAGTCCTTACTTCACCTTTACTGTCACCTCACTTCCCATTCACCAGAAGTAGACATTTTTTTTAACAGTTTGGGGTAAAACCACTTTCCAGGCATTTTCTTTCTAGGTGCACATGACACACCTATTAAAAACATTAATTAACCCAGCCAGTGTTGCTCAGTGGTTAAGCATCAACCTGTGAACCAGGAGGTCTCAGTTTGATTCCCAGTCAGGGCGCATGCCTGGGTTGTGGGCTTGATCCCCAGTGTGGGACATGCAGGAGGCAGCTGATCAATGATTCTCTCTCATCATTGATGTTTTTATCCCTCTCTCCCTCTCACTTCTTCTCTAAAATCAATAAAAATATTTTTTAAATAAATAATAATAAAAAATAAAAATACTAATTAAATTATACTAGATACATTATTCTGAAATTGTTTTTTAAAAAACCTAACAGTGTTCTCTGGCCATACTTTCATGTCAGTATATAAAGGGCTATCTCAGTCTTTTTAAAAGTTGCATAGTTTTCTATAGTATGGATGTAAGATTGTTCAGTCAGGCCCTTGTTGTGCACATTGTGATAATTTCAGTTTTTCGCTATATTGATAAATAATGCTCTGACTATCCCCATACATCTTTGAGCACACACATGCTAGCATATCTGTAGGATAAATTCCTAGAAGTGGAACTTCTAGGTCAAAGGGCATTTGAATTAACATTGGTAGAATCCCCAAATTTTCATCCCTAAGAATTACCATTTATGTTTTCACCCAAAAACAAATAAACAAACGAGAGAGAGAGAGAGAGAGAGAGAGAGAGAGAGAGAGAGAGAGAGAGAGAGAGAGAGACTGTTAAGGCCGTTTGTTATTACCTCTCTGCGTTTGGCTTCATTCTTCCTGTATTTGTTGAAGCAGTGGCACAGGATGTTCCCACAACAGCAAGCCACGTGCACTAGAGGGCCCTCTTTGCCCAGGCTCAAGCCAGAAGACACTGCCAGCACCAATGTGATGGTTTTGATAATCAGGGTCCACTTACCCAAGTAGCCCCTAATAATAAAACCACTCAAGATAGTTTTTATCTGCAGGTCAAACACAAAAACACTGGATATAGACTAAGCAAGTAAACCAAATTAAGAGGCAATAATCTGGACCTCATTATAGAAACTATACCTTTTGAACATACAAATGCTAGACCTACAGTGATCCTAGTTTGAAAGGGAGGCCAGGAACCCAAGAAAGTGAGAACTGTTCTTTAAGTTTTCATGTTTCTTGTTTCTTTTTTGGCCATGTGATAGCTGGGCAAGGGAGTATTGTAAGTATGAGAGTGTGTATATGAAGGGGAGGTGGAAAGGGAAGGTATTTTCCTTACAGACTAATATAGCCTTGATTTCCTGTGACTTCGTCAGGAAACAGAGAGGGGCAAGGTCATCTGGGCAACCTTAAATCTCAGTGGTTTCAATCAATGTCAAGCAATCTAAATAAAAAATAATTAGAAACAGGGTTTTAATCACCCTTTTTTCTAGCCCAAATCAGATTGTAGAAAATACAGCCAAATAGTTTTATTTATTCTGCTATAACAAAGTTGACAATACCACTACATTTTCAGGCCAGAATCTTGAGATCTACCCTGGGAAGCTTCTTGAGTAGGGAGTGGTAGAGGTCTTCAGTGGCCTAGTTCTCCAGTAACCCACAGGAGGCTAGGAATCAACTCCTTTTAATATCTAGGTGGCTCAGGCGGGGAGGAAACTTAGGGAACACCTAGAGAGGCCCTAGATTGCCTCAAGATCTAACCTTGTTTAATATTCATATTGTGGTATACATATTAAAGGATTTTAACCAAAAAGGATTCATTATTGTTACCATTTATAAGCCATTTTAGAGACTTACCTCAGGGATTCCGGAGCCACAGGCATAAGGTGCAAACACCTTGACAAGAGACACGGCAAGGAAGGCAAACAGTAGAGCCCAGAGGACGTACATGAAATAATTGACTATGTAGGCAAAGGCTCCCTAAAGCAGGGAAAAAAGAAAAGAAGTTTTGTTAGCTCAGACAGCCTCAGTAAGGCATGCAGCTCTTCTGAGTAATAGATTTTCAGGAGAGGAAGTCAGAGAGAAAAAACCTAATATTAAATTGCTTAAAATGTTTCTTTCCCGATTATCAGCAAAGCTTCTACTAAAAACACTGTCAGTACATTTGCTTCTGAAAATGAAGGGCTTGCTACACCCAACGGAAACTGACAATGGCTTCTAAGGATAAACAAGAACCAGGGAAAACAAATTCCTGAAGCAAATTCACTTTCTATATGAGTGGTTTGACAGGTTTTGTAGCCAACGGTACAGTTGACCCTTAAACAGATACTGACCCCTAAGCAGTTGAAAATCCCCATATAACTTTTTTTTAAATTTTTCAATTATAGTTTACATCAGTATTACTTTGTATTAGTTTCAGGTGTATAGCAGAGCAGATAGACAACCATATACTTTACAAAGTGTTCCCCCAATATTTCAATTACCCACCTGGCCCTATACATAGTTATTAGAATATTATTGACTATATTCTCTATCTGTAATTTCCATCCCTGCAACTATTCTGAAATTATCCATTTGTACTTCTTTTTTTAAAATATATTTTATTGATTTTTTACAGAGAGGAAGGGAGAAGGATAGAGAGTTAGAAACATCGATGAGAGAGAAACATCAATCAGCTGCCTCCTGCACACCTACCACTGGGGATGTGCCCGCAACCAAGGTACATGCCCTTGGCCGGAATCGAACCTGGGACCTTTCAGTCCACAGACCGACACTCTATCCACTGAGCCAAACCGGTTAGGGCTCCATTTGTACTTCTTAATCCCTTCGTCTTTTTCACCCAGTGCCCCAACCCCTCTGGCAACTACCACTCTGTTCTCTGTATCTATGAGTCTGTTTCTATTTTGTTCATTTATTTTGTTCTTTAGATTCCCCATATAACTTTTGACTCCCCCCAAACTTAACTACAGTTGGCCCTTCACATCCATGGATTAAACCAACTGAATATAAAAAACTATCTTTGATATGCAGTTGGGAAACCACGGATGGTAATATGAAAATACTGTGTTCCATCTGTGGTTGGTTGAATCCCTGGAGGTCTGAATCCATGAAGGAGAACACAAAGGGCTGATTATATTTAGTAGTATTGAAAAAATTCTGCATATAAGTGGACCTGCACAGTGCACAGTTCAAAACTGTATTGTTCAAGAGTCAACTGTAGCCTGGCCAGCCTGGCTCAGTGGTTGAGCGTCGACCTATGAACCAGGAACTCAGGGTTCAATTCCTGGTCAGGGCATGTGCCCAGGTTGCGGGTTCAATCCCAGGAGGGGGCATGCAGAAGGCAGCCAAATAATGATTCTCTCTCATCATTGAGGTTTCTCTCTCCCTCTCCTTTCCTCTCTAAAATCAATAAAAATATGTTTTTTAAGTCAACTTTATTAAGATTAACAGGCCTTCTATTCAAATGGCAGGACCTTGGCTACACATTTGAAGTTTGGGTTGGCTCTAAAGTTTCATTAAATTCACCTTTGGCAACCTACCTTGGTGTCAAATTCTCATAGAAGGTATAGTGTCTAAAATTCATGGGTGTTTTTCTTAAAATACACAATTATGTTCTGTAGAGAATGATCACATCTTTGAGAGAATTTTGCTACTACAGATTCAGCAACAAGTTTATGTAGTGGGAAGTTTCAGACTCTGACCATAAAACAAAACCAGTAAAATGACAGATATCCCAAAAAATAAAATGGCAATAGCTATTTTTTAAATGGAGAAAATAGAATCAAGGTAATATACTTTTGAAACTACCCTATGATAACAAAGTCTGTGAGAAAATAAATCTACTTTTAACCACCAATAAGAAATCATTAAAGGGCTTGCAAATAGTTATGTCCTATAAAAAAACTTATTTTGAACATAAGGAGATTATGCATGCTGATATACACATTAGAAGTTGAAATTCAATCAAATTACACAAAACTCGATGAACTTTTGACTTTTTAAGAGTCTCATGCTCTACCGACTGAGCTAGCCGGGCGCCCAACTTTTGACTTTTTAAAACATTAGACTATTTAAAAAATTGCTGACCTAGACAAGGAGAACCAAAATGGACAGGTTTTTTCTGAATTATAATTTTGACACAGGTTTTCCATTATCTTACTCCCTCAGAGAAACATATATTTGTTCTCTCTTTGCCTTTGGAATGTAGCTAGGGAAGAGGACTCCAGAAATTGGAAACAAAGAGGAAAGGGGGGAGAAAGGGAACATAGCTGAAATTGGCTAGAGGCAGAGACCCGGAGGCCAAGTTCTTGGCAGGAGAACTCTTAAAACCCAGAAGACTTTTTCCCCAAGCAAGGATTTTGTTCATAAAAAGGAGAGCCAGATAAATTTTTCACTTGAAAAATCTCAAGCTCCAGTTTGAAAGTTATGGTTGGAATACTTAAAAATATTCCCAGCTATAAAGGGTTAGCAGGGATGGGCCCTGTGGTGATGCAACAATAGTTCCATATCTCAACTGTGGTGGTGGTTACATAAATCTATACATGTAATAAAATTGCAGGAGACTACACACACACACACACACACACACACACACACACACACACACCGATGCATGTAAAACAGAAGAAATAAGGTCGGTGGATTGTACCATTGTCAATTTTCTTGTTTTGTTATTATACTATACTTGATAAGATGTTAGCATTGGGAAAAGAGAGGCTGAGTGAAAGATAGAGGAGACCTCCCTATATACTGTTTAGCAACTTCCTATGAATCTATACTTCAAACATAAGCTTTCTAAAGCAAGGGAATCATACACACATAAGATACACACACACACACACGCGCGCGCGCGCACACGCACACACACTCACCCTAAATTCCAGTGCTTCTCAAATTTTTCTACCCAAGTACTGCTAATCTAGGAAAGTAAATAGAGATATCAGGGCAGGGGATGGGGGCACCCAGAGCAGAGCTAAAATAGAAATTATGTTTTATCTTAACAAACATGGGAATTTTGCATTTCTTTTTAATGATTGTTTACATTTAATTTTTGAGAAAAAAAATCTGCCAAATATGTAGGAAAGACTGATATTTGGGAAGGCACATAGCATTTATCCTGTGGTTTCACCTATTCTCTGGCATGCTGACCCCATTTGAGAAGCTTAGATTTAAACCCTCTCATACACACAGTATATATTTACCACTGTTATTGAACTCTGTTCCCCAAACCAAAATGTGCACAGCCATATATACACATAAACACTGTTATTTCTGACTTTATTATTCTCCTACCCTTTTTTCCCTTGACTGACTCTGTGTGTGTGTGTGTGTGTGTGTGTGTGTGCGCGCGCACGCGCGCGCACCCCATTTCAAATGTGGACCAAAGTAGGTGAGGAGAAAGTATATGTAATACTTTCAACAATAAAGATTTAAAATAAAAAATAAATAAAACGTTACATGAATCTTAAAAAATACAAACAGCCCGGCCAGTGTGGCTCAGTGGTGGAGCATCAACCTATGAACCAGGAGGTCATGGCTCCATTCTTGGTCAGGGCACATGCCTGGGTTGTGGGTTCGATCCCCAGTAGGGGGCGTGCAGGAAGCAGCTGATGGATGATTCTCTCTCATCATTGATGTTTCTATCTCTCTCTCTCCCTTTCCCTTCCTCTCTGAAGTCAACAAAAATATATTAAAAATAAATAAATAAAATAAAAGTACAAACATATGTCCTAGTGTTATCCCCCTCACTTCACCAACAGAGTGGATGAGTAGTGAGCTGAGATAGTACCTGTTTTAATTAGTAGAAGTCAGAGTGAAATTGGGAATTGACAGTTGCTTTGTTCAGTTTTATTTTCTGTTTTTGTTTTTAGTAGGAAAGATCTAACTTACAACCAACTGGTAACAGAAAGGCAAAAAACTGCAAAACAAAGTTAATACTTCTTTGAAAAATATAGGCTAGCAGAGAAGGACAAATGAAAATACTGACAATCTCAAAATGGGACTGGGGTAAGTTTATTCCTGGGTTTCTGTTGTTTTGATATAGATTTTTTCATATTCAGAACATAAGTTTTTACTTATACTAAGGGTGTCATTAGAGCATTTTGAGCAAAGTATACATATCATAGTTTTTTTAATGTTGTAATTTAATGCTCAGGGGGAAATTACTTTTGGAATCTACACAATAAACATTTATAACCCAGTTCATCCTTTGTTAGAAATTGTAGTTTTCCTGTTGGTTGTCTCTAACTTTTCTACTGAAATTATTAGAGAAAGATAGATTCAGTCACACTGTGTACTAAAACCAAGAAGAAACAATAAGCTTGTTTAAAACAAGCAAAAATGTTAAGTAATTGTGTAAGCATCAAACACTTCCACATGCCAGAAGAGATGGAAATAGGACTGAACTTAAAACCACAGAAAAAGGAAGCTGGCACTGGTTCCCATTTTCATGAAAAGGAAAACAAGGGGAGAGTCCACAGTTGCCATGAGTACAGTATAAGAAAAGAAGGAAATGTAAGAATAAAAGTCAGTGGTTCCAAAATCTTCACTACACGTTACCTCTTCTGTGCTGATGAGAAGCTGAGACCAGCTATTCCACTTTGGGCATTTGTCTTTGTTTTCAAAAGTGACCTGATCAGAGTCCCAGCAACAGTGTTCATGGTTAAACCACAATCCTTTTGTGCATATACCTTCTTTTAAGTCTGTCATCCAATGAGCAGAGATGTCTATCAAGCCAGCTAGGGAACCTGATTTGAAAGGAGAGAAGGAAGGGCCAAAAATTTTAGAGCAAATGACAGAAAAGGGATAAAAATAATGGACAAACATATACTTTTCCCCATTCCATCTGCAACTTCTTTCTGCTTGTCTGTCTGCTTGATTTTCACCTACTGTCTCTAATAGATTTCACTTATTATTAAATGCCTGTTCAAGAGGGAAAAACAAAACAAAACACTGTCTACATTAAACACTGTGTCAATAGAATTTCTATATAGGGGAAACTTAAGGGAGAGCAAAGAGGTTGGGTGGGAACAAGGAGCAAATAGATTTGACCTTCCACTGATTTACATGGAAAGATTCTGCTTTGGCCCTAGCCGGTTTGGTTCAGTGGATAGAGCATTGGCCTGCAGACTGAAGGGTCCCAGGTTCGATTCTGGTAAAGGGCACATGCCTGGGTTGCAGGCTTGATCTCCAGTTGGGGGCATGCAGGAGGCAGCCTGTCAATGATTCTCTCTCATCATTCTCTCTCATTCTCCCCTCTTCTCTGAAATCAATAAAAATATTTTTTAAAAGAATTATAGTTTTTAAAAAAGAAAGATTCTGCTTTGACTTAGAGTTAATGAATACTGATCCATAAAGACAGTCAAGTTTATTAAAGATTATTTTATTCTCACATATACATTAAGATTGAGAAAACTTGAATTGACCATATTAAAGAATATGATATGATATCTTATTTAAGATGGCGTGGGGAAGGGAACCGATGAAGGCTATGGGTGAAGGACTCAGTCTTGATAGTGATTTTGTCCCGTGGACAAGGGAATTTGAGCAATGGGCAGGAAGGCATTCTAGGCTAAGGGAACTAAATTTATAAAAGCACCCACATAGAAGGTTACATGAAGCTGTAGACGTATTGAAGCCTCCTGAGCCTAGGACAGTGATGGCGAACCTTTTGAGCTCGGCGTGTCAGCATTTTGAAAAACCCTAACTTAACTCTGGTGCCGTGTTACATATAGAAATTTTTTGATATCTGCAACCATAGTAAAACAAAGACTTATATTTTTGATATTTACTTTCTATATTTAAATGCCATTTAACAAAGAAAAATCAACCAAAAAAATGAGTTCGCATGTCACCTCTGACACGCGTGTCATAGGTTCACCATCACTGGCCTAGGACATAAACACTTTGAAGTTCTCTTAGTGAGAGGAGCAAACAATATTATATACATAACATTCATCAAAGAAAAATGTGAGAAAGTAATAGTGAATGGGAACTTAGGCACTATGGCTAATAGACTGATAGGGTTAAGATAGTTATAGTACTTTCAATTTTGGCCTTTTATCATTTCTGTCACCCAAATGAAGAAATTATGGCATACAAAAATTAAATGGTCTAGAATATAACTTTAGGGAAATAGTAAAGACATCATAAAATTCACAGCCCCTGAATCCCCAGACTGTTCCTGCATTCAGACACACTGCTTCTATTTTAGCTCCCTAATGCTTAAAAACAAAATACCCTGTGTGTATGAGGGAAAGAAAAATATTCACCTAGTGACAAGAAATACATAAAAAAGTTGAGGATATTACGTTTACATTCCAACAGGCTGGAGGCCATGCCATGTGTATGTTTTGGTAGGTGCTAAAAGTGTTAACACAGGTTATTTACATACTTGAATAACCTAGTCAAATCTAACACAGGTTGATACCTATTCTTGGCCACTCCATCTCCCACCTTCTCTTCCTTCTAACTCTTATTGCACTTATTGCCTGGATTCCGAAAATTAACATGATGTTATAGAGTTTGGCTTGTTCTCTAGTAATTTCATGCATGCATGTCTTATCCTAACTAACATGGGTACCCTCAATGCTGTCTTCCCTTCTACTTCTACCTCTCCTTTTCCCAACCAGCTCCTTCTTCCCTGGTTACAAATTTCATAAAATGCTTTCCCTTGTCCTTCTTACCACTTCAAGCTTTTGTCCCTTCTCTACTTCCAATGAACACCAAATATCTCCAAAACTTTCATACTGCTTGCCTCCCCCTGAACTCTCGCCCCTAATATTTGCCTGAGATGGTTTTTCGAGGTCATTGGTATTCTCTTAACTGCTAAACTATATAACCTTTTCTCAGTCCTCTTCCTTCTCTTCGGCATCTCTGCAACACTTGGGGCTACAGATCACTTAATCTATTATTAGCTAGCTCTAAACCGGCCAGACCATGTTCTCTCTCCTGTGCAAGGCAGAAGGGGCACCATTAACACCCTAGACCACAGGGTGGAAAATTATGGTCTGAGAGTCAAATCTGCCTCTGTGTTTGTAAATAAAGTTTTTCTTGGTCACAGCCCCACTCATTTGTTTACCTAATGTCTATGGCTGTTGTCATGCTACAGAAACCATTTGGCCCATAAATCCTAAAATATTTACTATCTGATCCTTTAGAGAAAATGTTTGCTGACCACTGCCCTAGATCATCTTTGAAAATCCAGCTATTGCTGAGACATTCCTCATTGCAGCAATCATTATATACTCCATGGCTTATGAATTATCTCTAGGTAACAGCAGCAGAGGCACCATTAATAACTGGGCTCTGTGCTGAGTGCTATGTGCGTTCTATCTCATTTAATCTCCACACAAATGAGTAATAATAGATACTCATTATCCCCACTTTATAGATCAGTAAACTGAAGTTTTCAAGGGTTCAGAAACTTGCCAAAAGTCCCAAAACTAGCAAGTGGTGAGACGTGGATTCAAATCTAGGCCGCCACAAACTAGAGCCTGTGCTGTTAATTGCTATCTCATCTCATCCAACTCCAGGTTTCCCACTTAACATTCATTTTAACTCAATATTCCAGATCTTCCTGCACCCATCTTTTAATGCCATAAGGCAACATCTCTTAGCATCTCTGCCAGGTATTCTTGGCTTTCTGCTTCCTCCAGAGGAGGGGAAACCTGCTTGGGAACTTGCTTTAAAGCTGTATTTGCATAGCAAGTGTAATACTCCAAGTTAGATCATATATTACTTGCAGTGGCTTGGGAGGTTGATGGAGATGATAGGGAAAGGTGGTAGCAGCCCACTTCTCAGCCACCATGAAAGAATGAGATGGTAAACTCCTTCAGGATATGAGCCATGTATTACATGCTTTTCTTTATCCCCAATTGAGAGAGTAGATGTTTAAGAAATAGCTACAAAAATGTCTCAGGAAGTCCTCTTCTACATTTTCTCTCCTAAACCCCATGTACTATGTATTTTTTTAAAAAAACTGTTTTCAATAGAAGGGCTCTTCCTCAAGACAAGCACTGAAATGCCATGCTAACAGCACCTTAAAATGAATACATCATTTTATGGTGTACAAATGCATTTAAATGTAATTCCTCATTTAACATCATTTATTTACAGGAGATGCAGGTACAGTGGGGTCTTGACTTACGAGTGTCCCGACTAATGAGTTTTTCGAGATACAAGCCGTCTCTCCGCCGATTTTTTGCTTTGAGTTGCAAGCTAAAATTCGGGTTATGAGCCAGCTTCAAATACCCCACCGCTAGTTGGTGCAGCGAACGTCACAGTGGACGCCACAACATCAGCCCAGCATCATGTGTTTCACTCGTTCACTGTTGATTTGACATACGAGTAATTTGAGTTACGAGCTCCGTCACAGAACAAATTAAACTCGTAAATCAAGGCCCCACTGTATTAGTATCTCTTTACCACAGGGACAAGCGCTTCCAAAAGTTCCATCAGCAATTTATTTCATGTAGGAGAATTGTAAAGCACAGCACTCAACTCAAGCCATGACTTAGGGTAGGGGCATACCAAAATTTTGTGAGATTTATTTAGAAAACTAACAGAGTTTACCATACCTGATAAAAGCCCAATAAGTAGCATCAACAACCAGCCAGAAAAAGCATCACTCACACTGTGAATTAAGGCCCAAGTTGATTCTTTGCTTTTATTGGTAATCTAAGGAGAAATGAGAAAACATTGGTACATTCTACACACACGGTTGCTTTTTCACCTCCAAATGTGCAACAGAGTAAAGAAATGCAAAGACAAATATACTTATTGGGAATAGAAACCAATTTGGAGTTACTTCTCAAATAACCTTTGGCTGACGCAACGTAACCAAGAACTTAGAGGTTTATTGAACCTTGACTACTGATCCCCACCAACGTCATCTACAATATCAAAATGCCTGCGAGTATCTTAATCAGGCCTTCCCCATCCAGTTGCTGATTTCTTAAAGCATCAATCTATTTTGCTTACTAAAGTGGTCTCTTTCCACCCTAGACATCAGATATTTCAAGGATGGTCTCCTGACTCACAACAAATAGTTTGATTGTTTTTCAAAGAATAAATAAACATAAGCTTATTTGAGTGCTGAAAGTACAATCTGAGGTGTACTATCCAGAGTTGTGCTTCAGGTCAGGCAAATTTTAAGACTTGATCCCCCAAGCACCTAACAGTAGGTTGATCATAGATACTACATGATATTAGAAATGCATCTCTTTATTTTCAAAAACTTGCTGGGAATATCTGAGGCTATCAAGAGGTACGGAAAGTTTTACCTTTAAGGTCCTAGCCTTGTCAATTTAACCCTTCAGTGCCCACATTCAAAACCAAGCATTGTGACAGCTTTGTCATTGGTAGTTCCCTCTTCTCTGTACTTCTATTTTTTTATCTTGGAAATTATGACTTAGCCACTCATCTTTATCTACAGCAACATCACAAATAATTATAATAAATTATCATTTTTAAAACTTAAAGTAGTTAAAATTTTCATTTTGATCTATAACTTCAAGTTTCCAGTTCAGTGGTGAAAGTAGGTGAGGTGACATTTTTTCCCTGTGACAGTGTTTCCATTTGAACATTTCATAAACAAATTTTAATTTATTTTGAATTATTGGCATAATTTGTCTTAGATGCAACCATTTTAATATAATGGGAAATGTGCTCTTGTCATATCACAGATTACTTTTGCAATGTGAATAATGTTGAATATGCAACTGTTGACAAATTGAACTCTGAATTACAGACAGCCAAAATTCAAAAGCCATACAATTCCAAATTTTAAAGCCTACCTGATGAATTGATAAAATAAATAGAATACATATGTGCTCCCAAATATCAGAAAGCTTTTTTAAAAATTTATCTTCATTGTTGAAAGTATTACAGATGTCTCCTTTTTTCCCCCATTGACCCTTTCTAGCTTGCACCTGCCCTCCACCCCAGGTCTCTACCATACTATAGTCTGTGTCCATGGGTTATGCATATATACATATATATTCTTTGGTTTATAGAAATCACTCTTTTAAGTTAGGATAAGAAAACTCCTATGGGAGTTTTCAGTGGAATAATCAGTGAGATTATCACAAATCCAAGGATTACAAAGGAATTTCTCAAAACCTGTACTTGGGACAACCTGACTCCTGGGTTCCAGTGGTCATGAGAACACCAGTCAGGAGCTGGGAAAGGTTTAAGAATGAAAAGTGGCCCGGCCGGCGTGGCTCAGTGCTTGAGCGTCGACTTATGAACCAGGACGTCATAGTTCAATTCCCAGTCAGGGCACATGCCCAGGTTGCGGGCTCAATCCCCAGTAGGGAGTATGCAGGAGACAGCCAATCCATGATTCCATTTCATCATTGATGTTTCTCTCTCTCTTCTTCTCTCTTCCTCTCTGAAATCAATTTTTAAAAAAATAATGAAAAGTGATCTGCTTCAGAGATTTACTGAGAAAAAAAATAATGAACTCTGGGCAGAATGGGGTAATCTTAAAAATCAAAAATTAAATTCAGAGTCAAAGCAGAAATAGTAAGAAGGAAAAATTAATAATACCCACCGTTGGTTGAAGAAATGTCTCCCCAGAGGATCACTTACTGAATCAGGATCACTGGGGCTGGGGCTCTACCTTATTAATAAGCTCTCCATGTGCTCCTGACACAAACTAGAAATTATGATTCCCTCACTTAAATGATACACAGCAACAAGTTCAAGGCAAATGACCTTGCTAAACTGCTCTGAAAAGTTTTCATCATACTTTGAAAAGTGGAGAAATTCTCTTGTCATATTCACAAGAAGCTGTCATAGCCATAAGTACCATCCATCTATTACCTACCAAGTTAAATCAATGCCCTTAATTTGAATTTGATTGGTCTTGTGGTTTTGTTTGAGCCTAATACATAAATTTACTTTGGTTTTATGGTTGTACAAGAGCTACGAGCACAAAAAGTCTATCTTGTATGCTTCAGTAACACTAAAGCTCTGAGGTTTTTTTCTTTTATTCCTTTAAAAGGAACCCATTTACTTTTCTTAGTTCTAAAAATCCTGCTTTAAGGGAAAACCATAAAAGGGAGATGAAATGAGAAAGGAGGATCTTTGAAATTTATTTTGGTCACTCCCACCAAGTTTGGTTTCACTTGTCTGCATAGGTATTTATACCCATTTCAGGCTGCAAAGATCCTTCTCAACCACTTACTCTAGAAAGAAAAATCATCATTAAATATAAATTCTTTTCAAAATCATATAAAGACACATTACAAATAAAACTCTACATTGCCAATAGAAACCAGATTCAGCCACATCCAGGGCTGAAGGAATGACATATAAAGTATATCTTCAACTTCTTACCCTGGTGTTTCCTAACACTCATATGCCATTTTTCACCTTACCTCTCGATGCCTATCCCGGTCTCGAGACTTCTCTCTCACCCAATCAATTGTATTGAAATCATCATAGGTTCCCACACCAGGGATTGGCTCCTCCAAGAAATCCATCATCCTAGTTGAAGAACCTATTCCTCCACCATTGTATGACTTGTCCTCTGTATTGAACAGGAAACAAGACGTTAGTACTTCAGACATTCATCATTTTTAATATCTCTTTTCTGGGCACCAATAGGTGAGCCCTTAAACTATCAGAAGACTACTGTTAGGGTGTGCTGACAAAGCAATAAAATCAATCACCTGGTGAGAACATTCATCACATTCAGAGGTTTCAATGGTCTAGGCACAAAATGAGTGTCTTCAGGCAGTGTAAATGGAAGGGGACAGATGAGAGTGGAAGTATAAAGGGAGAACTGACAGGAGTTGAAGTGCAGTGGGAAAGGATTTATAAACAAAAGACGGGAGCTTGGAGCAGCTGAAGTATTTCAGTTTCTGTTATGGAAGGGAGACAAAGGGGTCAAAGACCTTTGTAGACCTATCACAGCAGAAAGCATTTTACATTTATGAGGCAATAATTCAATCGTGGGAGGTGGCTTTTGCCTGAAAGGGGACTCCAAAGAAAGCTTGTCAGCCTCTTCAAGCGTTAAGCTGGCTGGAATGTACATATTTTCTTTCAATAGGTAGCAGACTTTGATCCCTGATGTAACAGGCTTGTAGAAACTTTTACTAAGTATATCAGAACAATCTAAGATTTATAAGTAGAGATTTAAAGAGCAGTGTAGGGCTCCACAATGATGTCCCTCCTTGATCCTTCAATCGGAAGAAACAAATCCATTTTTCCAACAATCACAGTCCTTTATCTGCTCTGCCTTTAGCATTTCTATTACAATTATTATGTAAATACTTTATCTTCTTTTCTGGACTAGAAGTTTTTCAAAGGCAGCCCTAGATCTGACTCGTCATTGCCTTCTCCAGCTTATAGCATCTGCCCAAGGCTCTATAAATATCAGCTAAACCAAACTTTGTTTGATAAACAGTGGTGATAAGAGAGAAGTAGTCAAACTCAGAAGTTGTACTCATACAAGGGTTACTTAGTACGGCTTAACAAACTTACTCAAAATTATTTCTACAATTCCCTTTTGAAACAATATTTAGCTATTAAACACAAAATGTAAAACAGTACTCAGGTATTTATGTAAATGAACTCTGAGGAAAAATGCAGAGTAATGGCATAATTGAACTCAGACAGCCAGAGCTCACATTTGCAGCATCAACGCTGGCAGATCCAAAGCTTTATCTCTAGACTATTTGGTGATGAATTCCTCTGCAGAGAAAGTCAAAGTGGGCCTGAACTAACCCCCACTCCTCCTATCTGCATCCCCATTTTGACTCTAAACTTCTAACAGACAACTTCAGCACTCTGATGGGGTCAATTAGAATTAACACTCAAGCTATATCTGGTTTACAAATTTGAGTCTTCCAAATAACTAATTCAGCATATCTTTCACAAGCAACACACATATTTGAAAGAAAAAACTCTGCAGAATCTAAATCATATTGAAGGTAAGGCTGGGGGTGGTGCTGGACTGGAGGAGGTGAACAAGTTAATCATAAAACCCCTAATCAAAGTCCTTTCTCTATCTTCCAGCCTACCTGGCTGTAAAATGGTTGGCTGCTGAATCACCAGTCCAGCATTTCCTATCATGTTAGTGGCAGACTGATAAAGATCAGTGTTGGTGTGCTGTTTGAGAGCTTAGAGGGAAATAGCCAGCTAGGAAATGAGGGCAGAAAGAGAATAAAGTATGTGGCGGGGGGGGGGGGGGGGGGGGAGACAAGCTGTTTCAATTCTCAAGACAAACGCTTACATGAACACAGGACATCAAAAAATCAGAAATTTACTTTTTAAAGCAGGTTAATGCTTCAATAGAATTTGCTCTGGTTTAAGAGTGTCCCTTTCAGGAGAAATTAAGTAAGGATTTTGTGAAACTGATTTTTAAAAGCAACAGCTATCTAATGTTACACTATTATCAAATAAAGCCCCCCAGCTCAAAGGATATTAAGACAAAATGAAAATCTGCAACAGCTTCCTAAGAGAAATGAAAGAATCCTCTTACATCACTAGGTAACATGAGCACTGCATCATCCTTCTTTGTAGATAGTCTCCTGTTATAAATGCAAATTGTCAGGCAGCTCTAAAAGAGCAGGCAGTCATTAGAATCTGACAACAGACTGCTTGTGATTCTCCAGATTCCCTTCTCCCTGGGGTCACGCTTCTGTCCCTGGCCAGGCTCAAGTCAGCTTACCTTCAATTACGGCTTTCTTTTTTTCTGCCTCAAGGAAGAAATAACCTTGGCAGCCCGCATTTGGTCATTTAGGTTGAGAAGCTTTTACAGAAGGAGCCCCGTTATAAACTGCTTTAGAGGGGCACTTGCTGCTTTCTCTGCCTTTCACAGGAACAAACACCACCTAAAGAACCACCAGTATTCCCCAGCAGTCAGAGTGTGATGTCACTGTTGGAATCACGTGACCAGACCCTTGGACCAGCCTTGGAGAAAGGAAGATTTTTAACCAAGCACAGAAGCCTTAAAGATGTAGGCTCATAAAACAAATGCCATCAGAGTGGGGGCAGTCAGGGCAGTTCAGAAAACTAGGGTCCATTTCCATCTGATTTATTTCACTTAGTGTAATACCCTCAAGGAAAGACAAAAATCACATGATATTACTTATGTGTAGAATATAAAATAAAACAAAAGAAACAAATAAGTGAACAAACAAAACAAAAACAAACTCATAGATACAGAGAACAGACTGCTGGTTACCAGAGGGGAGGGAGTGGGGAAGGCAAAAATGGGTCAAGAGGGTCAAATATATAGTGATGGATGAAAACTAGGTTTTTAGTGGTGAGCACGCAGTAGGGTATACAGCTATCGAATTATAATGTTGTACACCTGAAACTTTTATAATGTTATAAACCATGTTACCTCAATAAAAAAAATTTAAATGAAAACTGGGGTCCAGACAAGTTTTAGTCTTCAGACCACATTTAGCAGAAAATCCAAGAAGGCAAAGTAGAAATCTCCAAAAGCATTTAAAGTTACAGGGATCCTAAGTAAAAAAGGGAGAGAGGCAAATACAGAAAAGGCTTTTTAAAAATGCACTGCATAGCAATAACCCAGATAAAATCTCACAAATATTAACACTGACTGAAAGATCCCAGACCCAAGAGAGTACATAGCATGATTCTTTTCATACAAGCAAAACCAGGCAAACCTAAATTATATAAGTGATTACATTACAAAGAGAAGCAAGAACATGATGAAAGTAAAAACAGTGACTACCCAAAGAAAGAGAGGGGGTTGTCATCTGGATGGAGCACATGGTAAGGGTGGAGCTTCTGAAATGCTTGTAAATTTTTCTTTTTTTTTTGAAGTTGACAACATTTATTGAGTGACTTCTATCATGTATTATGTTAGCAGTTACATATAGCAGTTACTTAACATATTCTCTTCATCCATTTAATCAACAAACATTATGTAACTTATAGCCAGTTTGTGGCCAAACTGAAATTTTTTCATGTTGGCTATTATCATTTCTAAAAATTTATCTTTATTGTTGAAAGTATTGCAGATGTCCCCCTTTCCCCCCATTGACCTCCCTTCTCCCCACTCACATCCCCTCCCCAGGCCTTCATCCCACTATTTTCTTTGTCCATGGGTTATATATATATGCATATTAGTTCTTTGGTTGATCTCTTCTCTCCCCACTTCCCTCTGAGGATCCACAGTCTGTTGCATGCTTCCATGTCTCTGGATCTGTTTTGTTTGTCAGTTTATTTTGTTCAATAGATTTCACATATGAGCGAGATCCTGTGATACTTATCTTTCTCTGACTGGCTTATTTCACTCAGCATAATACTCTCCAGGTCCCTCAATGCTGTCTTAAAGGGTAAGAGATCCCTCTTTTTTATAGCTGCATAGTATTCCATTGATCTGAGCAGTGATTACCTGAGTGCTGATATTACAATTATTCTTTAAACTGTACACATACGTTTTATGCCTTTCTATGTAAATGTTCTAATTAGAGAAAAATTAAAAAATAAAAAACGAACTGCACATGAACTGACTATGCAAGGTCAGTTATTTAAAAGTACCTTATAACTTTGAGCCCTAGCTGGTTTGGCTCAGTGGATAGAGCGTGACCAGAGCCTGTGGACTGAAGGGTCCCAGGTTCGATTCCGGTCAAGGGCACATGACCTGGTTACAGGCTTGATCCCTAGTACGGGGTGTGCAGGAGGCAGCCGATCAATGATTCTCTGTCATCATTGATGTTTCTCTCTCCCTTTCTCTTCCTCTCTGAAATCAATAAAAACATATTTAAAATAAAATAAAATAAAATCACCTAACAACTTTGAAAACCCAGAATACAGTTAAGAAAATGAGTTGTTCCTTAGTATTAGTGCTCTAGCCAGAAAGAAACATAAAATTAGATCTCATTAATCCAAATTGGGTAAAAGTAGCTATTTTAGCCATGAAAACGAATTCACTAATACCTGTGCACTATTTTAAAGACTTTCCCTCCCAAGCTGGTTTGGCTCAAAGGATAGAGCCATTGGCCTGTGGACTAAAGGGTCCTGGGTTCAATTCTGGTCAAGGGCACGTACCTTGGTTGCAGGCTCCTCCCCAGCCTGGGCCCTGGTTGGGGCTCGTGCAGGAGGCAACCAGTCAATATGTTTCTCTCACATAGATATTTCTCTCTGTCTTTCCCTCTCTCTTCCACTCTCCCTAAAAATCAATGGGAAAATATCCTCACATGAGGATTAACAAAAAAGAGGGGTAAAAAAAAAAGAAAAAAGAAAAGAAAGGCTTTCCCTTCGTTGGCCCTATTCTGAGAGCTATTTTTAAGCAGGTCTTCATTAATTGTACAATAAGGCCAGGCCAGTAAAGAAGAATCAAATTGCCATTTCCCAACTTCCTAAGTGAATCCATAGGATGACCACTGTTAAACATTAATCCAATTAGCGTGCTCCAATAATCAAACCTAAATGGAGGGCTTTAAAATGCGGGGTTACTCTAATCAATTCTTAAGGCCTAATACATCCTGAAATGTTAATACAACAAAACCTTATGATATGTAAGGAACTTCAGGAAACCTATATCCTCTAAGTCTCGTCCATCATTATTATAACATCTCAGTTTCTTGTTTTTAATATATTTTTATTGACTTCAGAGAGAAAAGGAGAAGGATAGATGGAAACATCAATTGAGAGAGAATCATTGATCAGCTGCCTCCTGAATACCTATCCCCCAACACACACACACACACACACACACACACATACACACACACACACACACACACTGGGGATCGAGCCCACAACCCATGTGCCTTGACCATGGAATCGAACAGTGACCTCCTGGTTCATAGGTGGATGCTCAACCACACACCAGCTGGGCAACATCTCAGTTTCTTGATGAATTAATCTAGCATGACTAAGAAGAATTAAAATTAAATAGCAGCCCTAACCATTTGGCTCAGTGGATAGAGCGTCGGCCTGCAGACTGAAGGGTCCCAGGTTCGATTCCAGTCAAGGGCATGTACCTTGGTTGCGGGCACATCCCCAGTAGGGGGTGTGGAGGAGGCAGCTGATCGATGTTTCTCTCTCATCGATGTTTCTAACTCTCTATCCCTCTCCCTTCCTCTCTGTAAAAAATCAATAAAATAGAGAACCAAGATGGCGGCATAGGTTAACGCCAGAGTTTGCTGCTTTGAACAACTACTTCAAAAGTGAAACCAAAAAACGGAAGGGACATCACCCAGAACCACAGGAACGCTGGCTGAGTGGAAGTCCTACAACTAGGAGGAAAGAGAAACGCATACGGACACTCAGAGGAGGCGCAGTGCTGAAGTCAAATTCTGAGGTGCGGAGTGCGCGGAGCAGGCTGGCAGCGGAGGGCGCGGTTGTTGTTTTCAATCGGGAGGGAGTCGCAGACTCTGAGCACCAGATCCGGGCGAGTCTTTAGGGACCCAGACTCAAACGGGAGAAGCGGGACTGTCTGGCTTCGGTCAGAGCGAGGGCAGCTTTCTCTCCGAGCTTTGCAGCGGGTGCTGGGACTCAGAGAGGCAGAGCCCCTTGGGACAGGACTGAGAGCCGCCATAACTGCTCTCTCCGGCCCACCCTGTTGATCCTGTGCGACCCGCCCCGCCCAAGCCCTGCACAGAGGCATTTGCCGGATAGCCTCAGGCAAAGGCTAGATTAGCACCTCCCTAGAGGACAGAAGTTCTCTCACTGCTGACACAGCTGATTCTCATAGCCACTTGGCCTGGAGGTCAAACCCTCCCTGGAATTAGCTACAACAATCAAGATTTATCTATAAGACTCCGAACAAAGACCACTAGGGGGTGCACCAAGGAAGCATAACAAAATGCGGAGACAAAGAAACAGGACAAAATTGTCAATGGAAGAAATAGAGTTCAGAACCACACTTTTAAGGTCTCTCAAGAACTGTTTAGAAGCTGCCGATAAACTTAATGAGATCTACACGAAAACTAATAAGACCCTCGATCTTATATTGGGGAACCAACTAGAAATTAAGCACACACGGACTGAAATAACGAATATTATACAGACGCCCGACAGCAGACCAGAGGAGCGCAAGAATCAAGTCAATGATTTGAAATGCGAGGAAGCAAAAAACATCCAACCGGAAAAGCAAAATGAAAAAAGAATCCAAAAATGCGAGGATAGTGTAAGGAGCCTATGGGACAGCTTCAAGCGTACCAACATCAGAATTATAGGGGTGCCAGAAGATGAGAGAGAGCAAGATATTGAAAGCCTATTTGAAGAAATAATGACAGAAAACTTCCCCCACCTGGTGAAAGAAATGGACTTACAGGTCCAAGAAGCGCGGAGAACCCCAAACAAAAGGAATCCAAAGAGGACCACACCAAGACACATCATAATTAAAATGCCAAGAGCAAAAGATAAAGAGAGAATCTTAAAAACAGCAAGAGAAAGAAACTCAGTTACCTACAAGGGAATACCCATACGACTGTCAGATGACTTCTCAACAGAAACTTTGCAGGCCAGAAGGGAGTGGCAAGAAATATTCAAAGTGATGAATACCAAGAACCTACAACCAAGATTACTTTATCCAGCAAAGCTATCATTCAGAATTGAAGGTCAGATAAAGAGCTTCACAGATAAGGAAAAGCTAAAGGAGTTCATCACCACCAAACCAGGATTATATGAAATGCTGAAAGGTATCCTTTAAGAAGAGGAAGAAGAAGAAAAAGGTAAAGATACAAATTATGAACAACAAATATGCATCTATCAACAAGTGAATCTAAGAATCAAGTGAATAAATAATCTGATGAACAGAATGAACTGTTGATTATAATAGAATCAGGGACATAGAAAGGGAATGGACTGACTATTCTTGGGGGGGAAAGGGGTGTGGGAGATGTGGGAAGAGACTGGACAAAAATCGTGCACCTATGGATGAGGACAGTGGGTGGGGAGTGAGGGCGGAGGGTGGGGCGGGAATTGGGAGGAGGGGAGTTATGGGGGGGGAAAAAAGGAACAAATGTAATAATCTGAACAATAAAGATTTAATTTAAAAAAAAAATCAATAAAATATATTTTAAAAAAAATTAAATAGCAACTGATGGTATTGTGGCAATGAACTACAAAGCTTAAAAAGCAAAGCTATTTGTGCCCCAAGTGGGACTGTCTTATACAATTACACTTTTATAAAAGTATATATGTATACATATCTTACTTAAGGAGGATGGCGCGCCCAACCTCACAATCCTCCTTCAAGGTCATTCTTTATTAAGTAGGATTCTACCTGTAGTATTTAAAAACCACTACAGAAATCACTTATATTATCTAATAAGACTTGCATTACCTTATTAGACTATAAGATGCTATTTGTTATGGTACCTAAAAAATGCTCTTCAACATATAGTGACTGGATTGCTTAACTAGTACCATGTTACTAATTTTTGATGAAAGAACATGTGTTTTTCAAATGCTACATCAGTGCTTCTAGGGCAAGGACTTCTTGTTCCATGTAAATTCACTTCCTTTGAAAACTAGAAGGCTGGTAGCTATGATGCAGTCCTCATTCTAAAATGGAGTTTAATTACAATTCAGATAGCCTGGAAGCATGGCTCAGTGGTTGTCAACTTATGAACCAGGAGGTTACGGTTCAATCCCCGGTCAGGGCACATGCACAGGTTGTGGGCTCAATACCTAGTGTGGGGCATGCAGGAGGCAGCTGTTATAATTCTTTCTCATCATTGATGTTTCTATCTCTCTCTCCTTTCTTCTCTAAAATCAATAAAATATATTTAAAAAACACACAAAACAATTCAGATAACTGAAGAACTTGTATATATATATTAGGGGCCTGGTGCACAAAATTCGTGCACTGGGGGGGTCCCTGAGCCCAACCTGCCCCCTCTCACATACTGGGAGCCCTCAGGGGATGTCCTACTGATGGCTTAGGCCCGCTCCCTGCTCCCCTTGGGGATAGGGCCTAAGCCGCAGTCTGGCCTCCCTTTGTGGGAGGCGACGGGACTGATCAGGGAATGACACCAGCCCCATCACCCCGCTGCTGCAGCCACTGCCAGTCACTGCAGCCACCAAGATTTTTTCATCAACACAGACTCCAGTCCCTTCACCATGAAAAAATGACAACTTTCTTTAGGCATTTTCAAGATGTCTTTCATAGGATATGACATTTCTTTATTATTTTTTTTTTAGCCTCACCTGAGGATATGTTTCCATTGATTTTTAGAGAATGTGGAAGAGAAAGGGAAAGACAGAAAGAAACATCAAAGTGAGAGGAACACTTTGATTGGTTGCCTCCTACATGAGTCCTGACCTGGGCCCTGGCCAGGGAGGAGCCTGCAACCTAGGTACGTGTCCTTGGTCAGAATTGAACCCAGACCCTGTGGTCAGCAGGCCAAGGCTCTATCCACTGAGCCAAACCGGCTAAGGCAGGATTTGACATTTCTTAGCCCTCCAGCAGTGGACCTTCGTTTTTTTCGCCAGGAGTGTGGTGAAAAACCCTAGATCACCTTTTTGGGTTCTTATTACCCAAGTTACTATGAATATTACTAGTGGTATACAGGGAGCTTAGCAAATGAGTGGTCAGAAAAGGTGTTTCCTCTATAGTTCACACCGATTGCTGGCTTAGCCCCCAGCCCCCAGGCCTAAAGCCTCAGCCAGAGGCGTTGACCCCCATCACCCTCCGATTGCAGGATAGGCCCCTCGCCCAGGCCTGACACCTCTGGCTGAGGTGTCTGTCCTGGGCAGGGGACCCCCATCTCCCTCCGATCCCCGGATTGGCCCCTCGCCCAGCCTGGCACCTCTGGCCAAGGCATCTGTCCTGGGCAGGGGACCCTCATCTCCCTCCAATTGCCAGGTCCACACCCCGCCCAGGCCTGACACCTCTAGCCCAGGCTTCAGCCCTGGGCAGGGGACCCCATCTCCCCCTGATCGCAGGCCCACCCTTGCCCAGGAGCCCTCTGGCTCAGGCCCTTCCTATGCTGTCCAGGGCCCACACAGGGCCTACCTCAGAGTGACTTGGGTGCCAATGATGTTCCCAGAGGCCAGGCCGGTGGGCACCTATGTATGCAAATTAACTGCCATCTTTGTTGGGTTAATTTGCATACTCATCCAATTGGCTGGTGAGCATAGTGGAGTGACACCAATTTGCATGTTTCTCTTTTATTAGTGTACAGATGTCCTATCTAATAATAGAGAAACATGGTAATTAACCATAACTTCGCTACCCGACCCATTGGCTAATCAGCGAGATATGCAAATTAACTGCCAGCCAAGATGGCAGCCGGCAGCCAGGCAGCTGAAGCGGACATGAACATGAGGCTTGCTTACTCCAGTGATGGAGGAAGTCAATGTTCCCCGCCTGCCGCAGCTCAGCTCTGAGCTCCAGATGACACAATGTTGCAATTACAGAACCTAAACAAACCCCCGAAACCTGCTTTCAGCCAGCGCGGCCTCAGAGCTTAGAGCGGCCAGAGATGGCAACAGAGATTCAATTATAGAATCTAAACAAACCCAGGTACCTGCTTTCAGCCGGCAATGGCCTCAGAGCTGGAGCCTGCTCTCAGCTCCAGTGACAGCTATAGAAGGTAAATTAATCCCAGAATAAAAAAAAAAAAAAAAGGAGAGGCTGGGAGCTTCAGTCGCCCACCAGCCTGAAAACAGCCCTCAGCCCCTCACCCAGACTGGCCAGGCACCCCAGTGGGGACCCCCACCCTGAACGGGGTGTGACCAGCTGCAAACAGCCATCATCCCATCATCCAGGCTGGCCAGGCACCCAAGCAGGACCCCCACCCTGATCCGGGACACCCTTCAGGGCAAACCAGCCAGCCCCCACCCATGCACCAGGCCTCTATCCTATATAGTCAACGGGTAATATGGAAACTGACCCTAACAGCAGAAGGACTGGGAATGACTAATCACTATGACACACACTGACCACCAGGGGGCAGACGCTCAATGCAGAAGCTGCCCTCTGGTGGTCAGGGCGATCTCACATGGGAGGAGCTCTGCTCAGCCACAAGCCAGGCTGATGGCTGCCAGTACAGCGGTGGTGGTGGGAGCCTCTCCTGCCTCCTCAGCAGCGCTAAGGATGTCCGACTGCAGTTTAGGCCTGCTCCCCACTGGCAAGTGAACATCCCCTGAGGGCTGCTGGGCTACCAGAGGGATGTCTGATTGCCATCTTAGGCCCAATCCCCTGGGAAGCGGTCCTAAGCCAGCAGGTGGTCATCCCCCGAGGGGTCCCAGACTGTGAGAGGGCACAGGCTGGGCTGAGGGACCCTCTATCCCCCCCCGAGTGCACAAAAATTTGTGCACTCAGGGAGGAAAAGGGGGTCTCTCAGCCCGGCCTGTGCCCTCTCGCAGTCTGGGACCCCTCGGGAGATAATGACCTGCTGGCTTAGGCCTGCTCCCGGGTGGCAGAGGGCAGGCCCAATCCCTAGGTACAGCCCCTGGTCGGGCTCAGAGCAGGGCCGATTGGGGAGTTGGGGCGCCGCCCCCTGTCATGCACAGAGCAGGGCGGATTGGGAGGTTGCAATGCCACCCTCAGTCACGCTCAGGGTAGGGCCGATTGGGGGGTTGAGGCACCGCCCCCTGTCACACTCAAGGCAGGGTCAATAGGGAGGTTGTGGCACCACCCCCTGTCACCCACAGAGCAAGGCCCATCAGGGGGTTGGGGAGTTCCCCCATGTCACTCACAGAGTAGGGCCCATCAGGGGGTTGAGGAGCTCCCCCCTGTCACTCACAGAGCAGGGCCGATAGGGGAGTTGGGGCGCCGCCCCTGTCACACACAGAGCAGGGCGGATCAGGGGGTTGGGGCGCCACCCTCTATCACCCACAGAGCAGGGCCGATCAGGGGGTTGGGGCGCCGCCACTGTCACACTCAAGGCAGGGCCGATGGGGAGGTTATGGCTCTACCCCGTCACACACAGAGCAGGGCCCGTGGGGGGGGAGGGTTGGGGCACCACCCTCTATCACCCACAGAGCAGGGCTGATCAGGGGGTTGGGGCGCTGCCACTGTCACACTCAAGGCAGGGCCGATGGGGAGGTTATGGCTCTACCCCGTCACACACAGAGCAGGGCCTGTGGGGGGGTGGGGGGGTGGGGTGCTGCACCCTGTCACACACAGAGCCGCAGGGCGATCAGGGGGTTGGGGAGCTCCCCCATATCAGGCACAGAGCAGGGCTGATCAGGAGGTTGGGGTGCCTTCCCCTGTCACGAACAGAGCAGGGCCGATAGGGAGGTTGTGGCCCCACCCCCTGTCACACACAGAGCCGCAGGGCGATCAGGGGATTTGGGCACTGCCCTCTGTCACGCTGATCCCGGTGCCGGGAGGCCTCGCAGCTCTACTGATCCCAGTGCTGGGAGGCATATTACCCTTTTACTATATAGGGTAGAGGCCTGGTGCACATGTGGGGGCCGGCTGGTTTGCCCTGAAGGGTGTCCTGGATCAGGGTGGGGGGTCCCCACTGGGATGCCTGGCCACCCTGGGTGAGGGGATGATGGCTGTTTGGAGCTGGTCACACACCCTTCAGGGTGGGGGTCCCCACTGGGGTGCCTGGCCAGTCTGAGGGCTGTTTTCAGGCTGGCGGGTGATGGAATCTCCCAACTGCTCCTTTTTTTTTTTTTCTTTTATTCTGGGCCAGCTTTAGCTCTGAGGCTCCAGCTCTTAGGCCTCTGCTCCTGAAAACAGGTATCTGGTTTGTTTAGGTTCTATAATCGAAACTCTGTATCAGCTCCAGCTCTGAGATCCCAGCTCGCTGAAAGCTGGTTTCTGGGGTTTTGCTTAGCTTCTATATTTGTTACAATGTTTCTTAAACTGCAGGCTCAGAGGCTGGAAGGCAGGCAGGGAACGTTGGAGTCCTCCTAACAAGCAAGCCTCATGTTAGTTTCAAGCTGCCTGGCTGCCGACCGCCATCTTGGCTGGCAGTTAATTTGCATATCTCGCTGATTAGCCAATGGGAAGGGTAGCGGTCGTACACCAATTACCATGTTTCTCTTTTATTAGATAGGATATATATATATATATCATGGACACAGACAATACGGTGGTGAAGGCCTGGGGTGGGGTGCAGCTGTGGGCTAGAAGGGGTCAACGGGTAAAAGGGAGACATCTGTAATACTTTCAACAATAAAGATAAAATTTAAAAAAAGAAATGAGGCGCTGATATTCAAAGTTTAATATTATATTTATTTTACTCTTTCCTATCTCACCCCCAATTCAGTCTCTGCCACACTTGTGATCTCTAGTATATGTTCATTATACAGACTGCCAGATGTAAGTCAATTGAAATTATTGTGAAAATAAAAAAGAAATGCTTACCAATTATTAATGCATCCTATGCTAGAAAAACAATAATATAGTTAATATTTGAGGACAAGCAGTTATCTTTCTGAAACACAGATCTGATCCGATCATTTTCTGATTTTCCAAATGTGAGTGACTCTGACAGCAATCTTTCATTTTATTTGTGTATGTTTGTGTGTGTGTGTGTGTGTGTGTGTGTGTGTGTGTGTGTGTGAGAGAGAGAGAGAGAGAGAGAGAGAGAGAGAGAGAGAGAGAGAGAGAGATTTGTTGTCCCACTTATGTATGCAATCATTAGTTGCTTCTTGTTTGTGACCTGACCGGGGATAGAACCTGAAACATTGGCGTATCAGGATGATACTCTAACCAACTGAGCTACCCAGACAGGGCCTCCTACAGCAATATTTTAAAACTTTCAGCATATAGGGGGAGGGGTAAAAAAAAAACTTTCAGCATATAGCCCTAGACAGTTTAGCTCAGTGGATAGAGCATCGGACTGCAGACTAAAGGGTCCCAGGTTCAATCCGGTCAAGGGCACATACCTGTGGACTCAATTCCCAACAGGGGACTGAATAGCGGGCAGCCAATCAATAATCCTTTTTCATCATTGTTTCTATCTCCCTCTCCCTTCCTCCCTGAAATCACTAAAAAAATATTTTTTAATTTAAAAAAATAAATTTTCAGCATATGAAGACCACTTAATGGGCACTTGACACAAGTGTGGACCAGGATTTTTAAAATATCTATCATAATGTTTAGAATGGGAAAAATAAAATATTTTAAAATGTATAATGATAATGATGACAATGATATTACTATTTTAGGTTTCATCAATGAGAGGGAGTAAATTATTGGCATTCTTTCATGGAGGTATCTATAATATCTGTCTTGATGACAAGATAGCTTTAGCTGTGGGTCATAGTCTACACATTCCATTGTTTTCCTTTTTTTAGAATTTTCATATTTAGTACAAAGAAAGGGTAAATTCATAAGACTTAGTTGTCAAGAATGGTAGCAAAAATTACCTACCCACTCAGAACCAACTACTAAAGTAGAAAGAAAGTAATGCAATGCAAAAGCCTTTTCAAGAAATGGTGTATTGCCTAGCCAGCATGGCTCAGTGGTTGAGCATTGACCTATGAACCAGGAGGCCACTGTTTGATTCCTGGTCAGGGCACATGCCTGGGTTGCAGGCTCGATCCCCAGTGTGGGGCATGCAGGAGGCAGCTGATCAATGATTCTCTCTCATCGTTGATGTTTCTCTCTCTCCCTTCCTTTCTGAAATCAATAAAAGTATATTTAAAAGAAAAAAAAAGAAAGAAAAGAAAAGGAAAGGAAAGGAAAGGAAAGGGAAGGGAAGGGAAGGGAAGGGAAGGGAAGGGAAGGGAAGGGAAGGGAAGGGAAGGGAAGGGAAGGGAAGGGAAGGGAAGGGAAGGGAAGGAAAGGGAAGGAAAGGAGAAGAAAAGAAAAGAAAAGAAAAGAAAAGAAAAGAAAAGAAAAGAAAAGAAAAGAAAAGAAAAGAAAAGAAAAGAAAAGAAAAGAAAAGAAAAGAAAAAGTATATTAAGGGTTCAGCTTCTGCCCTGGCTGGTGTGGTTCAGTTGGTTGAGCATTGTTCCATGCACCAAAAGGTTGCTGGTTCTCAGGTTGTGGGTTTGATCCCTGGTTGGGGTGAGTGCAGGAGATGTTTTTCTCTCTTTCCCTTTCCCTTATTCTCTCTTTCTAAAAAATAAATAGAAACATATTTTTTAAAAGAGTCAAACTTCTGGTGTATAAAAATACTCTGCCAAGGAAGGTAGAGAAAAATTATGCAACAAACCTAAAGGTCAAATTTAGGTACTTAGATAAGTCTAGATTTTTGTCTCTATACCAAAAAAATTAAAATTTAACTCAAGTTTTGAAGGCATAGTGTGCCCTAAATTTATATAAAATAATCCACTGCTCTAACAGAAAAATGATTCAAGTACAATTAGATGTCAACTTGACTAAAAGAAGAAAAGTCCTCAAAAGATTAATTTGCATTACTTGAGTCCTTAGTGGGGGAGTAGGAGTATGGCGGGGAGGAGGGGGGGGGGGAGAGGAAGAAACATTGAAACAGCTTTCCCAGTAGGGTAGTCTCTTAGGTCTAAAAACTTAACAATGGGTCTTTAGAAACACACTGCTTGAATGAGGAGGCATATAAATGAATGCATTTAGCTCCTTTCCCTTCATGGAAACCACTTTCTAATTTTTTCCTAAAAATCACATGATGCTTAAAACTAGAAAACCCCTTCAGATACAAGAAAGTAAATTGCTACTTGAGAATAATGTTTCTTTTAATCCCTAACCAATATGCCATTAGAAATTTACCTGGGGGCTGAACAGTAACTGATTAAATGAACTAGTTAAACTCTAACAAAAACACACGGGGAAAGAGGATAGAAAGAAACCTCATGCACCAACCCTGAAGCCCTGCTTTAGTAATATCAAAGTTGCATGAGGGTGCACTTATTAGCAGCAGCCTAAAGAAAGAAATAAGTATTCAAAGAAATGGGCAGGGCTAGTGGTATGTATCATACAACTTTAAATAGCTTAATTTTTAATGTATTTCAGTTTTTACAGGGGTATATTGTATTTTTGCAACATTGGAACCACATCTACACCAAATCAAAAAAAAAATCAACACTCTACATAGCACACATCAGCAGATATTCATCCTGGGGTAATTTAAATTTTACCTTTATTCTATAGCAAGTATTCAAGTACTAAGAGCCTACTGTATGCCATTTTTTATTTTCATACCTGCTCTCCCTTCCCTTATTTATTGGTTCATGCATTCTAGATCTCCCCATAAGTCACAAACCCTTTCACATTCCATTCACCTCTATATTTGAGAATATATAATAGCTGAAGTCCCAATAATTAATCAACATTTTTGGGATCTTTCTATCAATGTGTGCCTCCATTTTGCTTTCCCACTTACCTAAACCCAGTGTCTGAAAGACAAATGTTGGTGGAGTAGCCCTCCCAACTGAGCACTGGATAGTATCATAAGACCATGTTATACTTTACTATACTACCTTAGTTTGGTCCCTGGAACACTTATTCAGGGCAACTATTCCATTGGTACACATCTGTACAGCCATGCTGGTTATTAAATATTGAAATACCTCTGTAGCTATAGATAAATAACCACTCTTCCCCGAGGACTCTCCTACCCTCCAACTGTTCCCTAGTTGGCTCCTGAATGTTCTCATGATGCAGCAGTTGGAACACCAAGAGGATTCAGGATACTGCTCAGCCCTATGTCTTACATCCAAGTCTACGTTGTTTTGAGTTTCCCCAAGCATTCATTTCATGTAGGGACTGACTGTTGTGGTTCCTGCTCACAGCAGGTTAAAACTTAAAGTCTAAGAGGCAGGAAGGACAACAAAGAGGAAAAGCTCTATCCTAACTCTGCTGAAAGCGAGATAATAAAAAGGGTGATGACAGGTGTGAATAACAGAACTGCAGAAACTACAACCAAATTTCTGATGTTTACTATTGAGATGAAATTTCAGAGCTTCAGAAGTATAAAAGAAGGAGGTGAATGGCAGAAAGAGATGGAGAAAAGACTTTAAAGACAAGCATGAGTCTAGATTCTAACACCACCTTCTGACTCTTTGTTTCCTGTTGGATACAGCTCTATCCCCACTGGGTTGTAGTCATTTGCTTGGTGTGTATCTGCTATGTTTCCTACTCCCAGTATCTGCTCTAATCTGGAAGTTCCTGACCCAATCGATTTTCATTACCAGTCGAGCCAGGGTGCTAACTGCCAGAATTACCATACTTAGAAAAACTGCACGAGGGTTATGGCTTGGTATCTGCAGGCTCCCACTGGACTACAATGCCACAAAAATCTATAGAGAACTGGAAGTAAAGGGATTGGGTTTGATAGAGCTGCTGAACAGGTTGTCCATGTAAAGAAAATAGCCCTCGCCCTAACCAGTTTGGCTCAGTGGATAGAGTATTGGCCTGCAGACTGAAGGGTCCCGGGTTCGATTCCAGTCAGGGCACATGCCCAGGTTGTGGGCTCAATCCCCAGTGGGGGGCGTGCAGGAGGCAGCCAATCAATGATTTTCTCTCTCATCATTGATGTTTCTATCTCTCCCTCTCCCTTTCTCTGAAATCAATAAAAATATATTTTAAAAAAGAAAATAAAATAGCCCTCTGCTCCATTACTTTCTCTTCATTCCTTCCTTATCAAATTTACATGTTTATGGGATTGAAAACAGGATTCGGGAGTGTAAGGGGTGGGAAGACACTCCCTTAAAATGTACATTACATTCCACAGTGTTGGGAAACCCTTTGGTTAGCATGATTTTGTTTAATTACTTGTAATTATTGTTTTAGATGCAGCAATTCTCCAGTTCTTTCATACTAAGTCTCCACTGGTTTCTTTCTATTAATTTCAAAAAAAGTTGGGGACAAGAGATTAGCCATTATTCTTTGGTGGGGAAAAAAACTTCAGGAGAAGTACCAATTAAGAGATTCTTATTGAATTCATGGGAATAGTGTGCTGTCATGGACAGAAAATGAGTTAAAAACATATTCATATGAAATCTAGGAACTGCTCTGAAAGAAACACTTATACCTATGCATACCAATGTATGCATGTTATTCATTGAAGCACTGTTAGTAGTAGTAAAAACCTGGAAATAATGAAAGATTCCAGTGATGGGGGAATAAAGCAAGGGAAGAAGTAGACTGATGAGTACTGAAATAGGAAAATCCCACAAACATATGTGAAGAAAAACAAGTTACAAAATAATAAGTAGGATATGTTTTTAAAATAAATATCTGTGTGTTTACTGGATATAAAATGAATTGAAAGAGGCATATTAAATTATTTTGAGCAGTTATCTCTGGAGAGGGTTAAATTTTATATAAATGTGTATTATTTTAGTCTTTCTAGTGAGGTGTATTTATGTGTTATATAAGTGGTTTTAAAAAGGAAAAAAACAATGATAACACAGCTAGAAGAGTAGAAATGGGACAATGCAAAGGGCAGACTTCCATTCTGAGTAGACTAAATACTTAGGTATTTAGAAACAAAGCAGATGACAGTTTCTGGAAAACACCAAGAGGAAGATGGCTTACTGAGTTTTTCAATGAAAGTCAATGGGAAGAAAGTGTTCCTAATCAGACCTATTGTCCAGCAGTGAGAAGATAAGAATTTTAACCCTAGTTATACAACTCACTACAAGTGTCATGTTAGGCAATTGACTAAATTTCTGTGGATTTCAAGTTCCTCGCCTGTAAAATAAGGGGGTGATTAGCATGTATGATTTTTAAAGTCTTTTCCAACTCTCATTTTAGCAATGATTTTTTTGGTCATTCATACATTGTACTGAATAACTTGAGTAGATCTTAACTTTGAGGAATTCCAAATGGTATTTTGATTTCATAGTTATCTGAGAACACTCCTGGCAAGATCATAAAATTCACTCCCAATCTTTAAAAAAGAAAAGTAAGACTCAGCTCATCAATAAAGTACAGGACAACCTGGGACCCAATGCTTCTGACATATTGTCAACTAGAGCTATGCCAATATAGATACAGTATCCTTGGAGTATTTGCTAGCCATGTACCCCAGAAACATCCAACCAACACACACTCCATATTATAGCAACCCTTTCCTCTAACCCAGGGGTGGGGAACCTTTCTTCTGCCAAGGGCCATTTGGATATTTATAGCATCATTCGTGGGCCACACAAAATTATCACCTTAAAGATTAGCCTGCTATATTTGTCAAACATTTTTTCTTATTTTTGTCAAACAATTAACTTACCTGTAATGCCTTGGCAGGGCCAGACCAAAGTATTTCGCAGGCCTTACAGGGCCCGGGGGCTGAACATTCCCCGCCCCTGCTAAACCCAGTGCTACAAATTGGAACAAGGTGAGTTTAAAAATAATCCACTCAGGATTTATATTACTGCCAAAGGGCCTCTAAAATATATAATTTTTTGTTTCAAGAAGAGACCAAAGTGGCTTCCCTAATTGAAAAAGAAATGGAGAGCTTCCAGATTCAGCTCTGACTAATAAAAAGCTTAGAAGTTTCACTCCCATCCTTACAACGAACTGAACTGGACAAATAGAAAAATGAGTAACTTTTCTTGGGCCCTCCAGAAAGTTGAGGTTTCAGGGGAAACTGCAACCCCCAAATCTGAAGATACAGCCTTATCCAAAGAGGCACAGCTGAGATCTGCTTACCTAGAGTAGAAAACACTGGAACCACAATCTCGCAGGGACACTTAAATGGCAACTTTGACGAATTGCTGAAGGCTGAGTGTGGCCTTGCGTGGGAGTGAGAAACTCTTGTGGCCTACACTTTTGTGGGATCTACCTCCAGGTACTGCACCAAATTCTCAGTGAAGATTCAAGAAAGATCCTCTCCTGGCTCTGAGGAGGTAAAGAGTAATTACTGAAATATCCCAGAGCTCTCTATAACATAGAACTATGCTCCAGGGGAAAATTCTTTGGCTGAGCCTTATCCTAGTTGGGGGAAGGGCATTCCTCCCACTCCAGTACCCTCCCTTCTCAGCCTTCTTGTCTCATCTAAGAGGGGAAAAAAAACAGAGTCAACAAGGTCCTGTGCTTCCAGGAAATAGGTTGAGAAATCTGAGGTCAGGGATAGGAGTAGTGGGGGCAGGGAGAACAAAAGCATATACCACTGGACTAAAAGTTGTGACAGTCAAAGCCACAAAACACAGGCCCAACAGACACTGAAATTTAATCAGATGCTTATAAAATGGCCTCCTCCCCTGTACCTTACCACCACACCAACAGGGTTTTATTATAATAATAGTGAATTATAGCTGAAAGAGCTGCAAGACACAGAATCTCTATCAAGGAGATCGACTGAAGGAAACTCAAAAGGGGAGAGAAAAACCAGGACACTACAGGAATTAAATCCTTTGGTACTGATAGTTACACCAAACATTAAACACTGCTCAACTCTCCTGGCAGAGTAGTTTAGTTGGTTAGAACATCATCCCAATACTCCAAGGTGGTGGGTTTGATCCCTGGTTGATCATACAAGAAGCAACCAATGAATACACAACTAAGTGAAACAAATCAATGTTTCTCTCTCTGTCTCTCCCTTCCCCCCTCTCTCAAACAATAAATAATATTTTTTAAAATATTAAACACAGCCCACCTCCTAGCCAATTTACTACAAATCCTAACACAATGGAATTAAGCTAGAAACCAATCACACACAAAAATGGCTGGAAAATACCCCAAATACCCGGAAATTAAACAACACACTTCCAAATAACCCATGGTTCAAAAAAATCTCAAGAAAATTTTAAAAATATTTTGATATGAATGAAAATGAAAATACATGTCAAAATTTGTGGGATGCAGCAAAAGCAGTGCTTACAGAGAAATTTATAGCATTAAATGCAAATATTAGAAAAGAAAAATCTAAAATCAAAAGATCTGAACTTCAGCAAAGAAGATATGCAGATGACAAATACCAATAAAAAGATTTTCAACATCACTTGTCATTAGAGAAATACAAATTAAAATGAATAAATACCACTACATACCTATTAAAATGGCTAAAATCTGAAACACTGACAATACCAATTGCTCACAAGGATACAGAGTAACAAGAACTCTCATTATCGGGTGAGAATGCAAAATGGTACACCCCTTTGGAAGATAGTTTGACAATTTCTTACAAAACTAAACATAGTCTTGTCCTGGCCAGTGGTACTCAGTGGGTAGAGCATTGGTCTGTGCACCAGAAGGTTTTGGGTTTGATTCCTGGTCAAAGGCACATACCTAGGTTCGATTCCATACCCAGGTAGGAGTGCATGTGGGAAGCAACCAGTCAATGTCTCTTTCACATCGATGTCTCCCTTCCTTCCTTCCTTCCTTCCTTCCTTCCTTCCTTCCTTCCTTCCTTCCTTCCTTCCTTCCTTCCTTCCTCTTTCTCTCTCTCTCTCTCTCTCTCTCTCTCTCTCTCTCTCTCTCTCTCTCCCCCTACCCCATCCCTTCCACTTTCTAAAAATCAATTTTTTTAAATTCCCAGGGTAGAATGCAGTATGTGACAAAAGAATCTATATTACAAATATGTGAAACAGCCTTACTGAAGGGAATAAGGAAAATGGTGCTGACCTAAGTAACTGGAAATTAGCAAAGTCTGTAAGATCAAAGTAAAAAAAAGAAATTATGTATAAACACTGTACTCTAGTTGACAGAATATATATTAACAATTTGAAATCACCATATGCTAGAAGTGAACAATTAACTAATGGATGATGGATGGTGGGAGCAAAGTTTCTCACTACCTGGAGTGGGAGATTACAGACAAGCAGGAGGAGGAGGAGGCTAGAATGATCCGTGTGATAATGGAGGAGAAATCGAGACATCAGCATGATCTCAGGTTTAGCTTAATGTAGATTCAGATGGCTACATGTAGATAATATATCTATTTATAGATATGAATATATACATGGGTCAGTATATAGACATATAGTCCTTTACTGAGAGTCTGAGAGGGCCTAGAAGGAGCAATAGCCCAGTAGATAGGAACACTAGTGTCCAGATCTTGGTTTCTAACACCTTTCTCCACTAAAAGAAACCAGGGCTCCTTGGAGAAATGGCTGATTCTAGGACTGAGGAAGGAAATATATACCAGTAACATAGGTCTAGCATATTGTAGTGCCAGAAAGTAAGTAAGTCTCAAGAAAACCCAACAGTGACAGGGGTATGTCAGAGAGAGAGCCATTTGAAAGAGATCCATCTTGGCCAGTGCAGATCAGTGGTTGAAAGTTGACCTATGAACCAGCAAGTTGATTCCCGGTCAGGGCACAAGACCGGTTTGTGGACTTGATCATTGACTCTCTCTCATCATTGATGTTTCTCTCTCTCTCTCCCTCTCCCTTTCTCTCTGAAATCAATAAATTTTTTTTTTAAAAAAAGAGCTCCAAATAGCCAAACTGGAAAAGTTTGAACAAAATAAAAGGTAGTAATGTGCCGGGGCTGACAGATTACTCCGACACAGTTTCACTGTGGGGGCAAGGGCTAAGGGGCTTGCCCAGCTAAAGAAGCCAGGCCACCTCCATTGCCTGCCTTGTTAGGCCTTTATTAGAATTTTTATCTTTAGATACAATCAGTAGGGTGAGTAATCTTGGGAGGACACATGTGTTTACACTGTCCTCTAGGCAAGGGCACCCAGGGATTAAGCATAAGGATTCCAGTAAACACCCCAGGGTCTGCATATGCACAGGCTTGTTTGGAAAGATCAAGGAATAATTAAGGGTGCCACCTTCAACACTCCCCTAAGTCAGAATTCCAATAAACAGGGCAGGTGGCCTTCCACACATTTCTCTTTAATCAGAATGTCCTCCTTACAAACTTTACAACCAAGTCTCATGCTTCCCAACAGTAATGCATTATAACCTAAAGTATAAAACAAATAGGAGTCCCTGCTGATATAAATAAGTGATTTAATAAATAAATGGGAGGCAAGAGACAAATCCTCCATGCAGAACAATTACAATTAATTTCTATAGATAACTCTCAAGGAGGTAGGGTACAGTTCCCTAGTTCTTCAGTGTGGCCTATGCAGTGACATCCTTCCAAAGAGTACATCATGGAAAGGATGAAGAAAGAGTACCTTTACAGTAGAGAAAACTCACAAACAGTAGCTCAGTTAGGTGATCAAGAGCAACATCAGCAGTGACTAGTTGAGTGGCACTTTACCTCTAGTCTTATTCCAAGAAACCCATAACCCCAGCCTAATCATGAAAAAAAAATCAGACAAATCCCAATTGAGAAACATTCTACAAAATGCCTGGCCAGTTCTCTTCAAATGGTCAAATCCATTAAAAACAAAGTCTAGTAAACCATCGCAGCCAAGAGGAACCTGAGGACACATGATGACTAAATGTAGTGTGGTATCCTGGATGGGACATTAGGTAAAAACTAAATAAATCTGAATAATGCATGTACTGACAAAAGTATAAATAAATGAATAAATAAATGGGAGAGATTAGGGGGCATAAACTATAAAATCTGACCAGATATTTTCCCATTAAGTAACTTAAATGAAGTGTTTGAAGCCTGTGTACATCATCACAGGCCTGATTATAAAGGTTCAGCATATAAACCTGGTGTGTTGTTTGTAGTCCCAGAGAGCTTCTGATACAAGCTACTTTTTATCTAAAGCTCTAAAAGTCATTGCTTTTTATATTCTTCTGCAAGTTATATAATTTATAAATCCTACCTATTTTGAGAATAAAAGATTCTTTTGAAGTGGGATTATATATTTTTTTATTTTTTTTAAGTATATTTTTATTGATTTCAGAGAGAGAAAGGGAGGGGGAGAGAGGGATAGAAACATAAATGATGAAAGAGAATCATTGATGGGCTGCCTCCTGCACGCCCCACACTGGGGATCTAGCCTGCAACCTGGGGATGTGCCCTGACTGGGAATCAAACTGTGACCTCCTGGTTCATGGGTCAATGCTCTATCACTGATCCATACTAGCCAAGTGGGATTATATATTTTTAATTTTTTTGTTTCCATAGCATTTATCATACAGATAGATAGATGATAGATAGATAGATAGATAGATAGATAGATAGATAGATAGATAGATATTCAATAAAATATTATTGGTCTAATTGGGGGGGCGGGGGGAGCAGCAGCTACAATTGCCATTCTCCCAGGCTAAGTGTTTAGAAAAGTGTATTATGAAGGTGATGGATTCTGAATTCCCTTTCCTTGTCCTCCCTGCCCCATCCACATAATTGCTTGAGTCAGACAGTTTGGGAGAGGCTAACTGAGGTGATGATGGTAGGTTTTTCCATGAGCTGGGGCCCAAGATGTTTTCCATTTCTCTCAGGAGATAAAGTATGATCCTTTTTGATAGCATGGCAGAACAAACAGAACTATTTCACAATCTAACTTGGTGGATTTCATGTACCCGCATCGTTTTCATTTCAAAACTGTTTTTCCTTCCCTGGGACATTAGAAGGTTGTTGAAGCTCATGGGTGATCTAAGCACACTGTCACATGTAGGGGGCCATGACTTGTTCTCATATTCCGCCTGGGCTTTGAAGTCACTCATGACTCTCTTCTAGTTTATTACCCATATCTAATTGATCCTATCAAGTCCTCCTCTGAAATTTCTCCAGAACTTAATCTTTCCTCTCCATTCCAGTTGTCTTAATTCAGGCCTTTTGATCTTTCATCTAGATTGTTTAAAAATATCAGTTTAACTGGTCTTCCCGTCTCCAACCTACTCTTTTCCCAATCCATCCTCCACACTGCCATAAATTTTCTAAAACACAATCATATAATTTTCTAAAATTCAATCATATAATTCCTCTGTTTTTAAATAATTTGATGGCTTCTTGCTTACAAGATAAAGCCCAAAAGCATACACTATCTGGACCCCATCTAGATTTCTAACTAGATCTTCCACCCTATCCCTTGCTTTCCTCCCTCCAGCTCCAACTGCCACCATCCCAACCCTGGGAGGTTTAGACTTCTGACTCGCAGACTTTGGTTCCTTGAATAGAAAAGACTATCTCATGCTGCTGTGCCTTTACCTCTGTTGCTCTCTGCCAGGAATGTCTCCTCATTCAACAGAAAGTAGTAGCAAGGCACACTAGGTAGAAAGACAAGGAAGTGAGGTAAAGAAGGGAATCGAGGAGCATTACTAAAACAACACAGTGCTGGGTTCATATCTGGGTTCCCCATAAATATTAAATGAATGAATGGATAAATGAATGAATGAATTCTTGACCTCGAGGTCTAGGCTGCTGAAGCAGGCAAGTGAGAACAGATGGAATATGAGAATAGCTCTGAGTTTTTTCTTGTCACTCAAACCCTTTTTCTATTTTCCTTTCTCTCCCCTTCTTTCAGATCTCCATGTTTATGTTTCTTCTAATTTATAGACTACTATAACACTACCCCAGATGCATTTAACCATGTCATGCATAATTTATTTATTCATTCCTCATAAATCAATCCCTCTAGTCATCTGGAAAACAAGAACCACTTCTACTGTCTTTCAAGATCCTTTTAACTTATCTTTTTAGTACATGCTATTGTGCCTGGTACAAAATGTAGTATTCTATGCGCAGTTTCACCACCAAATAGCAAAAACTTTATGAGCTTTCTTGTAGTTGTTTTTACTAGGAAACCCCTCATGTAAACATCAAATAAAGTCAGAACAATTAAAAAGAAAAACAAGAAAGCTATATCACTGCAGGGTGACTGTGCTGGTTTTCATGGATCATGGAAAACAGCATAATTCTTTTATGGTCAGATATTGTAAACCACAAGCAGTCATTCTCCTATAAAGACTAGTGAAAAGTGGTGAAGGGCTACTCCCATAAAAACACACTCTACAATCATAAGCAATGCCAAAATTTTGTCTGCCTCAATTTCCTAGTCTATTATATGGGAACAAAGGGGTACATGCTTCCCCCAATCACCTACTGAGAGCAAAGTGAACACACAAAAAGTAGTTTGATGATCCAAATGCTATATGAAATCCTCGTGTGAGGATTAACGCGCCCCCCCCCTCCCCGCCGCAAAAAAAAGAAGTAATGCTGATATAACTAAGCTAAACTACTCTGATTTAGCCAGAAGGCTTAAGGAGAGGTAGCCAGTTTAAGTTTATGGAAAACCTAACTGACCCCTTTACTAGAGACAGTAATTGTTATAACTGACTCACTGTGGTTATAACTATACATAAGTGGAAGTGGTACACAAACATTTGTCCCTTTTGATGATTTTTCATCAAATACCAAATCATGAGTAGCTTTCTTTTATGAATTTTAAATTCAGGGGTTCTCTTCTGTAGCTTTCCTGAGATATCTTTACTAGGCAAATTTCTTATTATCCTTTTGAACCTGCAGGGTTTTTTGTTTTTTCCTATTTTTATTTTTATTGAATTTATTGGGATTACATGGTTAATAAAATTATATAGGTTTCAGGTATACAATTCTAAAATACATCATCAGTATATTGTAGTGTGTGTTCAACACCCCAAGTTAAGTCTCCTTCCATCACCATTTTTCCCCCTTTACCCACCTCTACCTCCCCCCACTCCCCTTTCCCTCTGGCAATCACCATACTGTTCTATGAATTTGTCTATTTTTGCTTAATCCTTTCACCTTTTTCACCCAACCCCCAATTCCCCTCCCCTTTGACCGCTGTCAGTCTGTTCTCTGTATCTATGAGTCTGTTTCTATTTTGTTTCTTACTTTGTTTTGTCATTAGATTCCACAGATAAGTGAAACCTGACTGGCTTGCAGTTTTCATACCTTTCTAACTAGTGTTATCTTCTATTGTCATTCTGTTCATTTTCATTCTAGTACTACTTATCACAATGGGTAATTAACTAGCTAATCTGTTTGTTTACTGATTTATCCAACTAAATTTAAATTCCAGGTCATCTTGGATTTTATCTAAATTAATTCCACCACTGTATCCCCGGTGCCTACAATAGTGCCTGGTTCATATAGGTGCTCAAAAACATATTTGTTGAATGAATGGGTGAAGGAGTTTGTCCTCACAATGACAGTGAAGTTAATTCAAACTTCTTAGGATGACATTCAAGGCCCCAACTTATTTGTTTGGCCTTATATTCTGCCCTTTTTATATCTCTGTATATTATAGCTGTTGATATTCCTGTAAAATCTTGCTTTCTGCCTGGAATGTTCTTCTTCCTACCATATAACTAATCTTTCAATTCCCTTTTCAAATACATGAACTATTTTGAAATCTTCCACAGACAAACACACACACACAAAACAGAATGCTTCTTCTACTAAGTTCTTATAAGAGTTATAACACTTAGAGGGTTATAATAGAAATTTAAAAATAATGAGTAATAACTAACATTTTATTTTACATTAACTCAATGCCAGGCACAGTTATAAGCATTGTATATGTTATTATCTCATTTAAGCCTGTAAAGCTACTCTAAGAGGTAGGTACTATCATAAGTCCTTAGGGGTCTGTTTAGCTAGCTAGAATTAAGGCAGGGATGGTTTCTTAAAGCCTTGCTAATTGCCAGACCTCGCAAAGAGTCTACAATAAGATATGTTCTTAGTACAAATTTGCTAAATAATGAATTCTGACAGTAGTCTCTGGTTCCCTTTGAGAATGGCAATTCCAATCAGTTAAAAAAAAAGAGAGTAGTTCTAAGTAATTATACAAATTTAATCTTAAAGTAATTCAAGTCCTTTCTAATTACAACAAGGAACTCAGAGGTGACCAAAGAAAAGGGTGATAAGGGGAGCTACGGGGGGGGGGGGAAGAAGAACATATGTAATAATCTGAAAAATAAAGATTTGTTTTAAAAGGGTGATATACCTAGCTATATAAAATTTTAAAATATTTGTAGATTCTTTTGTTCATGGTAAGTAGATTATTTTACTTTATTTTTAGATACTTTTTATGTTTCAATTACAGTTGATATACAATATAATATTAGTTTTAGGTGTATAACCCAGTGATTGGAAATAATACAACTTAGAAAGTGCCCCCCCATATGTCCAGTACCCACCAGGCACCATTTATAGTTATTACAATATTATTGACTATATTCCCAATGCTATACTTTACATCCCTGAAACTATTCTGTAATTACCAATTTGTACTTCTTAATCCCTTCACCTTTTCCACCCAGCCCCCCAAACCCCCTCCCATCTGATAACCATCAGACTGTTCTCTGTATCTATGAATCTGTTTCTGTTTAGTTTGTTCATTTATTTTGTTCTTTAGAGTCCACATGTAAGTGAAATCATATGGTATTTGTCTTTCTTTTGGCTGACTTATTTCACTGAACATAATACTCCCCAGGTCCATCCATGCTGTCACAAAGTGTAAAATTTCATTCTTTTTTATGAGCGGGCCATATTCCATTGTAAATATGTAACACAGCATTTTTATCCACTCATCTACTGATGGGCATCTGGGTTGCTTCCATAGGTCGGCTATTATAAATAATGCTTCAATGAACATAGGTATGCATGTATTATTTTGAACTAGTGCTTTGGATTCCTTCAGATATACACCTAGAATTGACATTGCTGGGTCATAATGCAGTCCCATTTTTAATTTTTTGAAGAACCTCCAAACTGTTTTCCATAGTGGCTGCACCAACAGTGCATGAGGGTTTCCTTTTCTCCACATCCTCACCAACACTTATCATTTGTGGATTTATTTACTTATGATAGCCATTCTGACTGGTATGAGGTGATACCTCATTGTGGTTTTAATTTGCATTTCTCTGACAATTAATGACATTGAGCATCTTTTCACATGTCTATTGACCTTCTCTATGTCCTCTTTGAAGAATTGTCTATTCAGATCCTCTGCCCATTTTTTAATTGAACTGTTTGGTGTTTGTTTGTTTGTTTGGTGTTGAGTAGTGTGAGTTCTTTATAAATTTTGGATGTTAACCCCTTATCAGATGTATTATTGGCAAATATGTTCTCCCATTTAGTAGGCTGTCTATTTATTTATTTATTTTGCTGTGCAAAAACTTTTTAGTTTGATGTAGTCCCCTTGGTATATTTTTTCTTTTGTTTCCCTTGTCTGAGTATTTGTAAATTAAAAAATAAAGTTAATAAAAGCAAACCAGAAATGGGAAAAATATATTTAACCTATATTAGACAAAATATTAATAATATTATGTAAACAGAAAACTTCCAAAATAGAAATTTAAATGGTTAGTAAACATCAAAATATGCTCAACCTCATTAATTTAAAAAGGCAAACTTTAAATCATAATGGGAAATTATTTATTTATTTATTTATTTTACTTATCATAACATATAAGGATGAAAAAAATAATTATAATATTCAGTACCAGTAAGGTTGTGGAGAAATAAGCAGTCTTATACACTCATGACACAGACACACTTTCATATACATAGAAGATATCTGTGTACACACACACACACACAAAGTTGTTCATTACAGCACTGCTTGTAATAGCAAAACACTGGGAAAAAAACTGAAATATATATCAATAAGATCTTAGTTAAATAAAGCATAATACAACTATACTATGAAATTGTGTGCAGCCAGAGAACCAAGATGGCGGCATATGTTAATGCCGGAGTTTGCTGCCTCGAAGAACCAATTCAGAAGTGAAACTAAAAGACGGAACGGACATCACCCAGAACCACAGGAACGCTGGCTGAGTGGAAGTCCTACAACTAGGAGGAAAAAGAATATCATACCAAGACTCAGAGGAGGCGCAGTGCTGAAGTCAAATTCTGAGGTGCGGAGTGCGCGGAGCGGGCTGGCGGCGGAGGGCGCGATTGGCGTTTTCAATCGGGAGGGAGTCGCAGACTCTGAGCTCCAGATCTGGGCGAGTCTTTAGGGACCCAGACTCAAACGGGAGAAGGGGGACTGTCTGGCTTCGGTCGGAACTCGAAGGCAGCTTTCTCTCCGAGGTTTGCAGCGGTTGCTGGGACTCTGTGAGGCAGAGCCTCTGGTGACAGGACTGAGAGCTGCCATAACAGCTCTCTCTGGCCCACCCTGTTGATCCTGTGCAAACCGCCCCGCCCAAGCCCTGCACAGAGGCATTTGCCGGATAGCCTCAGGCAAAGGCTAAATTAGCACCGCCCTAGAGGACAGAAGTTCTCTCACTGCAGACACAGCTGATTCTCACAGCCAGTTGGCCTGGAGGTCAAATCCCCCTAGTATTAACTACAACAATCAAGGCTTAAATACAAGACTGCACACAAAGACCACTAGGGGGTGCACCAAGAAAGCATAAAAAAATGCGGAGACAAAGAAACAGGACAAAACTGTCAATGGAGGATATTGAGTTCAGAACCACACTTTTAAGGTCTCTCAAGAACTGTCTAGAAGCCGCTGATAAACTTAATGAGATCCTCAAGAAATCTAATGAGACCCTCGATGTTGTGATAAAGAACCAACTAGAAATTAAGCATACACGGACTGAAATAACGAATATTATACAGACTCCCAACAGCAGACCAGAGGAGCAAGAATCAAGGCAAAGATTTGAAATGTGAAGAAGCAAAAAACACCCAACCAGAAAAGCAAAATGAAAAAATCCGAAAATACGAAGATAGTGTAAGGAGCCTCTGGGACAGCTTCAAGCGTACCAACATCAGAATTATAGGGGTGCCAGAAGATGAGAGAGAGCAAGATATTGAAAACCTATTTGAAGAAATAATGACAGAAAACTTCCCCTACCTGGTGAAAGAAATAGACTTACAAGTCCAGGAAGCGCAGAGAACCCCAAACAAAAGGAATCCAAAGAGGACCACACCAAGACACATCATAATTAAAATGCCAAGAGCAAAAGACAAAGAGAGAATCTTAAAAGCAGCAAAAGAAAGAAACTCAGTTACCTACAAGGGAATACCCATACGACTGTCAGATGATTTCTCAACAGAAACTTTGCAGGCCAGAAGGGAATGGCAAGAAATATTCAAAGTGATGAATACCAAGAACCTACAACCAAGATTACTTTATCCAGCAAAGCTATCATTCAGAATTGAAGGTCAGATAAATAGCTTCACAGATAATGAAAAGCTAAAGGAGTTCATCACCACCAAACCAGGATTATATGAAATGTTGAAAGGTATCCTTTAAGAAGAGGAAGAGGAAGAAAAAGTTAAAGATACAAATTATGAACAACAAATATGCATCTATCAACAAGTGAATCTAAGAATCAAGTGAATAAATAATCTGATGAACAGAATGAACTGGTGATTATAATAGAATCAGGGACATAGAAAGGGAATGGACTGACTATTCTCGGGGGGAAAAGGGGTGTGGGAGATACGGGAAGAGACTGGACAAAAATCGTGCACCTATGGATGAGGACAGTGGGTGGGGAGTGAGGGCGGAGGGTGGGGAGGGAACTGGGAGGAGGGGAGTTATGGGGGGGGGGAGAGGAACAAATGTAATAATCTGAACAATAAAAATTTAATTAAAAAAAAACAAATTGTGTGCAACCATCGAAAAGAATGATATTAATGGGTAGCCAAAGTTAATACCTTAATCAATAAAGAAATTTTTAAAAAATGAATTGACAAGAGCATAACAAATTAATCACAACCAAAAAAAAAATAGATGAGGGGAATTCTCATTGTATAAATGTATTCCAGATACTAAAAAACAAACCCAATGATAAAAAAAAAAAGGAGAAAGGATTTGGACACTCCATCAAAGAGGATATAAGGTTAGCAAATAAGCACATAAAATGATGGTCAACATCATAAGGCATTAGGGATATTAAATTAAAGCCATGATGAGATAACACTACATATCTATTAGAATGGCTAAGATAAAAATTATGAAATATACAAAACTGTTGAAGATGTTGAACAAATAGAACTATCATACATAGCTAGTTTAGATGCAAAATGGTACAGCCACTCTGAAAAATGGTTTGGCAGTTTCTTATAAAGTTCATCATACCCAGCAATCCCAGTCCATGCTATACTACTCGGCCAGAAAAATGAATGAACAAATTGGATGGATCTCCAAAGTGTTAAGCTGAGTAAATAAGGTCAGTCTCAAAAGGTTGAACATCGACCTATGAACCAGAAGGTCATGGTTGAATTCCTGGTCAGGGCACATGCCCGAATTGCGATCCCCAATAGGGGGAGTGCAGGAGGCAGCTGATCAATGATTCTCTCTCATCATTGATGTTTCTATCTCTCTCCTCCCTTCCTCTCTGAAATCAATAAAATAATTTTTTTAAAAAAATAAAGGTAACATACTATGCAGCTCCATTTTTTTTTTTTTAATCCTCATCTGGGCCCCCAGGATCAAACTGCAACACAGGTACGTGCCCTTGACCAGAATTGAACCTGTGACCCTTTGCTGGCTGGGTGGATGCCCTAACCACTGAGAACACCAGCCATGGTTTATATGACATTCTTGAAAATGAAAAACCATAAGGGAAGGGAATAGATCAGTGGTTACCAGGGGTTGGGAGTAGGGAGGTCTGGCTACAAAGGGCGTGTTAAACTGTTCTGTATCTTGTTGATGATGGTGGATACCAGAATCTATGCATGGGTTAAAACTCATTGGACTATGCACCAGAAAATAAATTTTATTATATGCACATTAAAAATAAGTTTAAAAAGATAAATTGTCATCAGCAACAATGATACCTTCTATTTCTCCATCTAAGGGAGGAACATCATCTCTCAGGGAGAAATTCATAGCTGTCCCTGGTATGTCCACCAAGTCTTCATCACTGGAGCTGCTCTGGAAGCTATTGAAACATCCCTGCTGAAAGCCTCTATTATCCATGGCTCCTGTGTAGAAAGAAAAACAGGAGGCTTATTATAATGACCTCCAAGCTCCTTAACATTTATTCTTTTTTAAAACTGTGGTAAATACACATAACATAAAATTTACCATTTGACCCATTTTTAAACTAGACAATTCAGCAGCATTAAGTACACTGACAATGTTGCACAATCATCATCACTAACAATTTCCAGAAAATTTTCATCACCCCAAACAGAAACTCGGTATCCAGTAAGTATAACTCCCCATCCTCACCCCAGCACCATATAACCTCCATTCTCTTGTTGTCTCTATGATTGGCTGACTCTGGATATGTCATACAAATGTTATCATACACTATATGACCTTCTGAGTCTGGCTTCTTCCACTTCTCATATTTTCAAGGCTTATTCATATTATAGCATGTATCAGTACTTCATTCCTTTTTAGGACTGAATAATACCCATTGTATGGCTATACCACATTTTGTTTAGCCATTGATCAGTTGATGGGCATGTGGGTAGTTTTCGCTTCTTGGGTTATATTTATTCTTATGTCTTTTTTTCATACTCTTCTTTTGACAATACAGACATGCAAACTACTTAGTATCTTCAGTTACCCTCTAAATGTAATGTACCTCTACCCTTAACATGTAGCTGAAAGCAGTTATTTTTAGAACAATGCAAGCACACACACCAAATGAGGACATATGTACAAAACTCACAGTAATTCACAAGTAATCAAGTGAAGTAAAAACTACACATCAGTATTGAGAATGTGGTGGCCATTTGGGAGTCAAGAAACATTATCTTATGCCTCTGAGTCTCCCAGAGTTCCTAACACAACATAAATGCACAGAAATACTGGGGGAAAGAGGCATATTATGCTATTCAATGTTGTTTTCTGCTCATGAATTTAATATGAAAGATGAAACATTTTTGACATCCCAAGTGCAAACCTTCAGATACAAATTTTATTTAAAAAATCTTAGTTTATTGATTTTTAAAAACCATCATTATAGCCAACTTTACGTTATCTACCCTCTTCCCATACATTTTGTTGTTGTTGTTAATCCTCACCAGAGAATACTTTTTCATTGACTTTTAGAGAGAGTGGAAGAGAAACAGTGATGTGAAAGAAACATATCGGTTGGTTGCCTCCTGCATGAGCCCCAACCAGGGCCTGGCCCAGGGAGGATCCTGCAACCAAGGTATGTGCTCTTGACCAGAATTGAACCCCAGACCCCATGGTCTGCAGGCCGACACTCTATCCACTGAGCCAAAGTGGCTAGGGCCCCTCCAATTTTTTTAAATGAAATCTTGATTGAGAATCATAGTCAGGAAAGTTCTATTGGATTAGGCAAATAATATTCCTTTTGAGGTATTCCAACACTTTTAAAAAACTTCTTACTCTGGGTTATCAGAATCATGTGTGATGAATATGGTAAAAACTAAATAGGACAAATTAAGCAATAGGCCTGAAAATTGGAATCATAACAGATAAATTCAATATTTTAAACATTGAGCATAAAGGAGAAAGAACTGACATTTACCAGGTGCTTATCAATTTTCAGGCTTATGTGCTTAAAGTGAACTCTTCCACTTAATTTTGCAAAGTCCCTATGTTATGGCATTATCACTCCTAGTGCAGATAAGGAAACTAAAGCTCAGAGAGGCTAAGTAACTTGCCCAGTTAGTGTTAAAAAAAAAGTTAAACTCTAAATCATGTGTTCAGTTTCACAATACCTCACTGGTAATAAAGAGATCAGCCTGACTTAAGTGTGAGTGACATTTATGAACCACCTCCTATGTACAAATCACTGTGGGATAGTGGGACAGATACAAAAATGATGCTGGTTAGGATAGATGAGATGAAGATTGGAAGACAAAGACTTGGGAGTTTTCAACATCAAGGTGATAGTTGAAACCAAGAGAACAGATATTCCAAGGGAAACCTTCCATTCACTTGCAGATAAGGATGAATATAAATCAAAGAAATACATTACCAATATGCACAAATAACTTGAACTCTGTGCAGATATGAAGTAAACAATAGGTTCCCCAGGAACATTACCATGCTGATGTGATCATAAAGGGAAGGTAGGGTCATTTACCCAAAGGTATTAATAATGTACAAAATCATTGATCATCAAATCATTTCCTCAGCTACAAAATCTCTAATTATGCTATGTGGATCAGGTGAGTCCTAGGCCACTAAGAATTCACGCTTTGTGATCTTAGTAGAGTTCCTTTGGTGTTCCCCAATCCTTTTATCCTCACTCGACTCTTCCCTCTGGCTCTATCCTGCTTCCTTCACTCCCCTTCTCCAAGCCCTCCTGCAACAATGCACAAATTCCCTGTCTCAGCTGCACTTCTAGGGAAACTGAGGTTCCACAGGATCCTTAGCAGTTTTTCCTATTACTAACAACACAAAAGAAATCCTGAATCTCTCTGCCCACGCCCCCTTATCTCCAGGAAGAAGCGTCTTTACTCTAGTTTTAAGGGGAAAAAAATCTCTTCTACTTTGCTCTGGATCTGACTGAGATAACAGCTTCTCCCGACCTTACTCTGATTTACAAAAGCCCCACTCCTTATCTATGGGGAATATGTTCCAAGACCCCTAGTGGATTCCTGAAACCACAGATAGTACCAAACCCTCACATACTGTTTTTCCTGTAAATAAAACTTATAATAATATTTAATTTATGTTAGGCATAGTAAGAAATTAACAACAACAATAATAAAATAGAATAACTATAACAATATGCTGTAATAAAATGTATGTGATTATGTTCTCTCTCTCTCTCCTCTCTCTCTCCCCCCCCCCAACCCCCAACATATATGGCAACTGAGGTGGGTAGTGGATACAGCATGGGTATGCTGCACAAGGGATGATTCACACCCAGGGTGGGATGGAGCAGGACGGCACAATATTTCATCATGGTACTCAGAATGGTGTGCAACTTAAAACTTAGGAATTATTTATTTCTGGAAGTTTCCATTTATTATTTTTGAGCCACAGTTGACCATGGATAACTGAAATGCAGAAAGTGAAACTAGATAAAGGGGAGGGGGCTACTGTACTTAATTTTACCCTTTAAGGAAATCTACTATATCTCTAGCTCTCACCTCTACCTCAACCTCCAGTCCTAAATTCCCAAGAACTACACTTGACACTTCTGTAGCACTCCAGACTTAACAGAATAATAACAGGGATGTGGGGCCGGGGGAGGGAGAGTGGAAATAACATTAACTTGAGTACAAAAATTAAAATGCAAAGAAGGCATGTTCCCTGCCCTCATCCTCCACATCAACTTTCCTTTTAAAATGCAGGTAGCATTAGAGTCAATATTTGCACCTAACATTTGTCTAACTCTGGGATTTACTACATTCAGTGAACCTACAAAAAGCACTCAATGTCAGGAATATATATTCCAGGTTTCTAGAAATCTTGGCTGAAAACAAGCACCATTTTAGAATAACTGAGTCTAAGGGTAGCATACCTCAGGAGGTTTTCTTTTTTTAAAATATATTTTATTGATGTTTTTACAAAGAGGCAGGGAAAGGGATAGAGAGTTAGAAACATCGATGAGAGAGAAACATCATGAGAGAGAAACATCAATCAGCTGTCCCTGCACACCCACTACTGAGGATGTGCCCGCAACCAAGGTACATGCCCTTGACCGAAATCGAACCCAGGACCCTTCAGTCCGCAGGCTGACACTCTATCCACTGAGCCAAACCAATTGGGGCAGGAGGTTTTCTTTTTGTTTAATTTTATTAAATGCCCATGAATTCCATATAGTAACTAGTACTGAAAGAGAGGAAGACAATTTGAAAAATAATGCAGAATCCTTTCCCTTTTTCTCCACTGTTTACATGTCTCATTCAGGAAATTATTTAAAATACACAGTTCTAGAAACTCTACATGAGCCACACAAATCATAGAAAGAAAACGTATGGGGAATCCAAAAATAATTTGTTTGGTTGTGGGACATGTCCTATAGTCATATTTTCAGATGGGTATAACTATTGTTCTGGGAATTCATTAAAACAAAATAATGATGATACAAGATGAAAATTCAACAAGGGGGAAGCTGGAAAACTCACTAGTTTCCCCATAGGGAACTTACACACTCCTTCCTGTAACCCACTGACACAGAACAATTCAGCTAAATTGAGCTGCCTCGTTCCAAACATTTCCTGGAGCAGCTATCTGGTTCACTGTTTGGGTTATAAAGTGCTTCCTTAATAAGTACATAGAAATAAAGAGTCAACAAAAGAAAATTAGAAGAAGCAAGTAAATCAAGCAAAACAGATGTTATAAATGGGAGTTCAACAAAGGAAATAAATACAATCAGTAAAACTCAAAGTGGTATTTGCCCATGGTTAATTCATTCTGGTACAATCTTTGAGTTGTTTTTTTTTAATATATTCTTATTGATTTCAGAGAGGAAGAGAGAAGGAGAGAGAGAGAAACATCAATGATGAGCGAGAATCATCCACCAGCTGCCTCCTGCATGCCCCCCACTGGGGATCGAACCCACAACCCTGGCATGTGCCCTTGACCAGAATCAAACCTAGGACCCTTCAGTCCCCAGGCCAATGCTCTATCCACTGAGCCAAATCAGCCAGGGCCAGTCTTTGATTTTATTTTGCAGATATTGAGCTTCAAGAGAAAAAGTTAAAGCATCAAAAAAATCAGGAAATCATTTAAAGTTCATTAATGCTGAGATTTGAAATCGTATCTAGTTGAACTCTAAGTCCAGTGCTCTTTCCATGACAGTTTGGGGCTTCATTATGACATGTCGTTCTAGAGAATGGCACATCTGGAATAAATCAAACCTCTAGATGGCCACAAGCCTGAGGTCAGCCAGATTTTACAGTAGGCCAAGAACAAAGTAAGAGAATTTGATTTATTATCCCAACTGGTAGATTATAAATAGGGTTTGTCATATAATGGAGGCCTGGGGAAGAAAACAGAGAAAAATGTTGTTTTGGTGGATGTGTTACATAGCTAACACTTTCAGCTTAAAGGCACTTTTTGTCACTTTCTTGCTTGAAATCATAAGCAGATTCCCCATTGCTTGTAGGGTAAAGTTTAAATTTCTTTTCATGGCATTCAGGGCCCAATCAAATATAGATCCCATCTACCCAGATAGACTTACCTCCTACTACAAATTTGTTATACTCCTCATAAGGCCATGTACTTTTATGCCTCCTTGACTTTGTTTAGGCCACATACTCTATCAGGAATTTCATCCAGTACCCCATCTTCTTTTCGATCTCATAAAACTCCATTCAGTCCATTTAGGGCCAGTTCAAACAGGCTTTTCCTTCCACACCCCCTTTGTTCACACATCTATGTTGATTGCATAATCTCTTTCACTGGGTCTTGTGATTACATACATACACCATATCCTTCTCATTTCTGTTGTTACAGCAACTTTAGTGGTCCAGAGTACATGTTCAATAAATGCTTATTGAGGAGGATTCCAGTCAGAGAGGAAGGGTTAATAGCTAATCAACAAATTTATATGGCTGACACTCAATATAGCTATGCCTGTTACTATGAGGGTAGGGAATTGGGGATACAAAAAACATTTGTTACCTTTGTCACTACTCTCAAGGAATTTATGATCTAGTTTAAGAGAAAACTTTTACATAATGCAATTACACAACAGGTAAGTATTACACTTTTAGAATAAATATGCAATCTACATTCAGAAAGTGGAGAGGAGATTGTAAGCTAGAGAGGGCTTTAGAGAGAAGAGAGGGTATTCTAGGCCTAAGGGAAAAAATGGCCAAAGACTTAAGATGAGAATGAGGCTGACATTTGTGCTTGACTAGAGGAGAGGGTAGGTATCTTTGAGCAAATGGATGGAGATTGATCATGAAGGACCTGGGAAACCAATGGAATCACTGTGCTTTTTGAGAAGCAACATGATAAGAACATAATTTTAAGAGCTAAGTGTGGCAGCAATGGGCTGGAAGGGAGAAAAAAGGAAAGGGCTAGAAGGCCAGTTTGCTACTTCCAGTTTCATTGTAGGTGATTTGGAAAGGAAGAAGAAGAAAATATATATATATATAACAAACAGTTGTACTGAAAGAGCCAGGTCAGAGGAGAATGATGCTAGTGACAGTGGCATGTGTGGATTCAAATAAATCAATACTTCCATTTCAGCAAACCCATTTGGCAAAAACAAATGTATAAACCAATGGATGGGTTGATACACAGGGCCTTTCAATGAAGAATGTAAAGTATATCCCATATTCCAATACTAGCAAGCACAATGAAGCAATAAACTTTCCTATTCCTTATTTTTGCTCCACAAAAATATCTGTTGACCTGCATATGGCATGCTGGGAAAGTATTATATGCCAGATACTGCAGATGTAGCAAAAGAAAAATGTAAGAAGAAGAAAGGCTTAAGCGAGACATTATACAATTTATCAATGTATAAGTATTGCCATATCATCTATATAATAAAAGGCCAATGGCCGTAACAACCAAAATGACCAAACGAACGGTCACCAGGAAGTGCATGGAGCACCACTCAGTCCCTCCCCCACAGCCCACAGGCTCCTATCACAGCAAGGCTGGCGGCCAGTGGGTGGATGGGGCAGTGGGAGGGTGGGCGAGGCGAGGTGGGCACGGCAAGAGAGGCAGGGCCTGATCAGTAGCTACCATGGAGACTGCGGATCAGGCCTGGAGATAGGCCTGGAGAGAGTCAGGGCCTGGTCCATAGCCACTGCGGAGGCTGCAGATCAGGCTTGGAGATAGGCCCGGAGAGACAGCTGTCAGTGGAGCCATTCTGGATTTCCCAGAAGAGCCAATGGCTGCCTAGGAGGTGGAGCTTTTGATGCTGACTGGCATAGAAACCAACTAATCAGAACCTAATCTAGGTGAACTGCAAAGACAGAACCTAAGGTGGGGGCTGAGGAGGGGTTTTAAGGGCAACAGCTGTTTGGTGTAAGATGTAAGAGATCAACTAAAGGACTTATGCATATAAGCATAACCAATGGACATAAGACACTGGGGGATAGGGGAGGCTAGGGGACTGTCTAGGGCGGGGGGGGGGGAAATGGACACATATGTAATACCCTTTGTAATACTTTAAGCAATAAATAAATAAATAAATAAATAAATAAATAAATAAATAAATAGAAAGAAAGCGGTTCAATTTTTAAATAACCGGTTTGGCAGTATAGTGCATATGGCTGGCTATCAGTCCAGATATAGGGGTTATGTACTTTTGTCTGCCAAAAGCATCTCCTCCTGCTAAAAAAGGCTTCTCCCCCTCCCCCCGCCACATTCAAGCAATCTTATCCTATATAATCTATACTAATAAAAGGGTAATATGGTAATTAGACCAGGTAAACCGGACATCTTCCGGATGTCTGACTTCCTTCCGGACAAAGCCATAGTGGTGGGGGCTGAGGCAGAGGCAGTTAGGGGCAAGATCAGTCTGGCAGGGGAGAGCAGTTAGGGGTGAGATCAAGCCAGCAGGGGAGGGCAGTTGGGGGTGAACTGGCCTGCAGGGGAGGGCAGTTGGGGGCGAGATCAGGGCAGCAGGGGAGGGGAGTTGGGGGTGAGATCAGGCCGGCAGGGAAGGGCAGTTGGGGGCATTAAGCAGGCAGGCAGGTGAGTGACTAGGAGCCAGTGGTCCTGGATTGCAAGAGGGATGTCTGGCCTAAACAGGCAGTCAGACATCCCCCGAGGGGTCCCAGATTGAAGAGGGTGCAGGCCGGGCTGAGGGACACTCCCCCTCCCATGCACTAATTTTATGCACCAGGCCTCTAGTTAAAAATAAAACATGAAGCCCAGCCAGTGTGGCTCAGTGGTTGAGTATTGACCTATGAACCAGGAGGTCATGGTTCAATTCCCAGTCAAGGCACATGCCTGGGTTGCAGGCTTAATCCCCAGTAGGGGGCATGCAGGAGGCAGCCGATCGATTCTCTCTCAACATTGATGTTTCTATCTCTCTCCCTCTCTCCGTTCTCTCTGAAATTAATAAAAAATATTTTTAAAAAATAAAACAAAACATGAAGACAATCCTAAGTATAACATTGAAGATGATAACAACTGGTACACACATAAAATCACCTTTTTCCTACCCCCTATACTTTGAACTAGTTGAGGAAAGGTGTTAAATCTGTGTTCTTAAGTGCCTAACACAATGGGATATCTCAGTAAATAATATATTTTATACTCAAATTCCAGTTTTAGTTACTTTATTTAGAAAAGCAAAAATGAAATGTGAATCATCAAGTGTAACTTCTGAGATGACATAGAAGATGCTTATTTAGAAGGTTTGGACCAATCCTTAACCCAGGGTACCTTCTCTACCTGTCAGAACTGTGGATTAAAAGTCTTAGAAGGAAAAAATAGTGCTTCTTCTCAAAGCGTGGTCTTCATCTGTGAGTCATCCTCATAGATAAGTAGGGGTTATGAGAAAAGACAGAAATCAAAGGAAGCATTAACAGAACAGCAGTTCCCAAACTTTTTGGTCTCAGGATCTCTTTAGTCTTCAAAATTATTGAGGAGCCTAAAGAGTTTTTATTTATATGAGTTCTATCTAAAGATATTTACTCCTTTAGTAATTAAAACCTGGGAATGTTTAAAATAAATATTTATTAATGTATTTATATATAACAATGATCAACCCACTATATGTTAATATTAACATTTTTAAAAATCCATATATTACAAAACAAAACAAATTAGCAAGAGGCATTTTTTAAACTTTTTGATGTCTGCATTAATAGAAGACAGCTGGATTATGCTTCACATATTCCATTTATCATCAGAGAAATGACATCATTACCTGTCACACAGCCTCTAGAAAACTCCACTGTATATTCATGAGAAAATGAAAGTGAATAAGGAATATAATGTCTTAATATTAATATGAAAACAGTTTAGATCTTGCAGATCCCCAAAAGGGTCTCAGGAATCCCCAGACCACACTTTGAGAGTTGTTGAAGTAGGAAAAGAACACAGAACTGAGAAACTATACTTGGGCATTACCCATGATTGGTGAGAAGAATGAAGAGGATAAACCAGTTAGAAGAGACCATGGTGACAGCTATCAAAGTGAAGCAAATGACAAATATTTCATGTAAGTGTTTTGCCAAAGGAGTAATAGCCTTAATATATAAAGAAATTGTTCAGATCATTAAAATTGGATCCCAACAGATAAAAAGGCAAAATACATTAGTAGATAATTTGTTTAAAAAGGGCTTCAAAATTCAGACAAACTAAAACAATGATATGTTATCTTCTCTTAGCAGATCAGCTTTTCTTTAGTTTTATCTCAGAGATTTCTCAAATACGTTAACACCCTGTTATAAAAGTTTTCAAGGGACTGACAAATGAGATGGCTAGAGAAGTGTCATGAGGTTCAAGGACAAGGGTCTGTCAGGCATAACAAAGACGACATCAAAATTTATAACTATTTTCACCAGCAGCCTAGGGAGTGCACTAACCGGGTCCTCCAAATACTGGCGACACCAGCCTGCCAAGCTTGAGTCCAGCAGAAAGGACTGTTGGCTGCACCCAACAGGGACGTTTGGTGTGCTCTTTCTCTGGAGAAACAGAGAAATACAGACAGACAGTGAACCGTGAGGCTTTGGAACAGGGGCCAGTCTTCCCCACCACCTGCAGCCTCAGACAGCACCACATCCAATGGAAGACTGTTTTGATCTCTCTTCCCAAGTCCTGGTGGCCCCACCCTACTGAGCTCAGTTCCTCAAGGGAAGGAAGGGCCGCAAAGAGCTGGAAACTTCAGAGAGGAGAATGTCACCCTCAGAGGATCTGGTCCAGGCTCCAGTGGGTGCGGCCACACAGAGAAGGGCAGGTGTTAAGCTCTGTCTCCCCTTCCATGGGCTTGGCTGGTGCCTCCCCCAACATAAGATTATCTTTTTTAAAATATATTTTTATTGATTTCAGAGAGGAAGGGAGAGGGAGAGAGAGAGAAGCATCAATGACGAGAGAGAATCATTGATCAGCTGCCTTCCACATACCCCACACTGGGAATCGAGCCCACAACCCAGGCACGTGCCCTGACTGGGAATTGAACCGTGACTTCCTGGTTCATAGGTTGATGCTCAACCACTGAGCCATGGCAGCCGGGCTAACATAAGATTATCGTGATCTGTTTTCCCAAATCTTGGTGGCACCATCCTGCTGATCTTGCTTCTGCAGTTGGGAACAGCTGGCTGCACCCAACCTGAACCAGTGGTGCACTCCTCCTGGGGAGGTAGAGTTGGAGAATCTAGCAGAGAATGAGTGGTATTGCTGTAGGCAGTTAGGCAGACATGAGCAGAGCAAGAGAAAGCCCCAGGTGCCTAGCATTGGACAATCAATTGTAGGGGGGACCTCACCCTCAGGGTAACTTTTCCTCCTCTAGTATATCGCTGGTCCTGAGGTTTGGACCCCCTGACCTTTCCTCCCTAGAGATAGCATCTAGGCCTCAGTTGTATTTCAGCTCCAGGCCCAGATATACAACAAAACCAGCCAGGGCTGGCATCAGGACCAGCTGCATGGAATAATAATGACCCCCTGCCCTGGTGCGGGCCAATCAATCAGTGGAGACCACAACCCTGAATGGACACACTTGGAAAACTTCTGAATATTCTATTAAGATATTTCCCTGGGACTTCCTTAATACCGCTGCCCTTAAAACCCTTAGGATAGAAGACCCAATGCGCTCTCCCTCCCAGGAGCATGCTCCTGCCTTTCCCTTCCCTCTCTATTTCCTTTCCCTTTTCCCCCTCCCCCTCCCAGGCACATTACCATTAGATTCCTCACTCTCAAGCTCCAAGGGCCCTTCCGTTACCTCTAGAATTTGTTTGCTAAGCCCATTTATTCTAGGAATTACTTTTTCTATCTCTGTAATTTATCTAATAAATTACGGTTTGGGCCTGGACTTTACATTATTTCTTAGCCAAAACCCAAGTACCAAGGTTACTGAACCCGTTGGTCAGACACCTGTTGCCATTCTCACCTACAACAATTCTCACCTATGGTTCTGGAATAGGGGCCACATCTCCCTATTAATTGCTCAACCACTGAGTTATGGCAGCCGGGCTAACATAAGATTATGGTATGCTGCCCCTAAGAAGGGGACCCACTAGCACCATCCTCCTGACCCAATCACCCCACCCAACTGAGCTTATGTTGAGTGAAAGGGACAGTGGGCATGCCAGCTTGGGCCCACTTTACAGTCTTTCTTCAAAAGGCTCTGGAGGAAGTCCAGGCAACTTCAGGAGGTGGTGGAGCAGCCAACAGGTAGATACCAACCTCAGAGAGCCTTGGACCTTTTATTGATCTGTGCTCAGCTCAGAGCTACTGGAAGCTGACCTTTGTACACAGCTTGGCTCTTCCCACACACATCCAGGCCCAGCAGACAGTCACAATCAGTGAAGAGCACAGTGGTCCAGACAGATAGCCCAAGGCCAGTTACACACATCTTCTGACACTGACCTGCACCAAAGCCCCATCCAAGTGGGCCCAGAACCAACACAACTAGTGGTGGGCTTCAAATCTCACCAGAGCTCAACCCAACTAGCCACACTAATGACACAGCCAAAGGGGGAATCCAGCAGGCACAAGAACCTGCTGGGAACAACTCTGCCTTGGGAGGCGGTCTTTGAACAGCAACTCATATACAGTGAACTATGTCTACCATTATATTCAACTAGTCTGAAGATTAACTCCACCCATGAATGGACCAACCCTACTCAAGACTCAACTACAACAATAGGGGGCACATTACCCACACAAGAAACATTTCTGGAGCACCTAGCTCAGGTGATTTAGGTGCCTTTCTGATGTAGGTGCCTTGTGCCACTGAGACCCACAAGGCACCTACATCAGAAAGCCCTCATGATAAGCCTGCAAGCCATAACAGATCTACCTAATATACAGTCAAACAGAAAAAGGCAGACAAAATGGGGAGACAAAGAAATATGCCCCAAATGAAAGAACAAGAGAAATCCCCAGAAAAGAACATAGAGTTCTGGCTGGTATGCACAGTGGTTAGAGTGTCAAATTGCACAACAAAGGGTCATGGGCACATATCTGGGTTGCAGGTTTGATCTCTGGCCTGGGCTGGGGCATGTGCAGGAGGCAACTTGCAGGACTGGAAGTTGCTCTGGGTGAGTCAGTGAGTGAGTGTTGAGTGAATGTGAAGGCCTAGGACATTCTGGACACTACAGGGTCAGAAATAGGACACTGAAGCTGTCAGTGTTGCTCCATGAACAGAGATGTGGGCTGGATTGATTGGGAATATCAAGGAGAAACTGATTGGGTAAAGTATAGATCACCATAATAGTGACTGTCAGGAGGGAGTGAAAGGTGGCCTGAGGGTCAGTAGGAATGTGAAATCAAGATGGAGAAGTAAAGGAACATAGCAGATTGTCATAGCATTATGGTTTTGGACTATTGCATGTTGGAGCAGGGGGTCAGAATAAGGAACTTTGCATTATTCATGAAAAATGAGGGTATTTAACATGAAGGATGTAGAACTGAGGACTCAATATTTTTACTCTGAAAATTTGGTTTTTGTTCCATTGACTCTATCTGTTACAAAGGGCTCTCTCTGACATTTACCTGATAGAAGAAATTCTATATTTTACAGAATAACAACCTGAAAATATTAAAAGAGTCCAGGGACAGGCTGGCTCCACCCTAACAAAGAAAGTTTTTACTTAAGTGGCAATGGCCCTTAATAGTTGTTAAAATAGATCTTGTGGACCTCTGTACATGTAGAATTTACAACAATGTACTCTAAAGAGCATTATGTTAGATTGGAAGGGCTATAGCACCTCTGAATATGGCAGGCTCCTCTGTAATGAAACAGGTCAGTGACTGACTGATTGGAATATAATCTATGTACTCAAAATTGAGGTGCTGTAAATGAGAAAGGGATATGTTGCCAAGTGCCACAGATATTGCTCACACCACAGAAAAAAAAAATTCCTTCTGAACCACACATCCTCCAATTCTTACAGGATATTCAGCACTATTATCATCTTATGGAACCATCATCATCTGTGGTTTGTCATTGATGAAAATGTTGTTATGTGGCACATAACTGTATTTAAAGCACTAATGACCCAGAAGCTTCTAAAATTAATAATAGATACCAAGCTACAGGTCCAGAAAGCTCAGAGAACACTAAGAAGGTTAAATATATTTTTTAAAATGTACAACTAGGCACATCATATCCAAACTGTACAAAATCAAAGAAAAAAATATTGAAAGTAGACAAAAGAAAATAATGCCTTGCCTATAGAGGAGCAAGGATAAGAATTACATCAAATTTCTCTTCAGAAACAATGCAATCTAGAAGAGTGAAGAATAAAATATATGAAGGGTTAAAAATAACCACCAATCAAAAATTCTGAGTCCTGAGAAACAATCCCTCAAATCAGAATGAGAAATAAAGAATTTTCTCAGAAAAACAAAAATTAAGGGAATTTGCTGGCAGTACATCTGTCTGATGGAAAATGTTAAAAGAAATTCTTCAAAAGAAAAATAAAATTATACAGGTCAGAAACTCAGATCTACATAAAGAAAGTGTGCTAGAGAAGGAATATATGAAGGTAAACTATGTTGTTTATTCTTTTTTTCCCACCTGCTTTCTTACATTGAGGTATAGTTGACATATGAAATTATGTTAGTTTGAGGTCTATAGTGCCATAATTTGATATTTGTATATGTTGTAAAATAATCACCATAACTCTAGTTAACATTTGATGATTTTTCCTATTTTTAATTGATCTAACAGATAACAGTTTGTTCAAAACAATAATAGTAACAATGCATTCGGTGATGATACCTTATAGATAAGTAAAATGAAAGAGTGATATTACAAAGGACAGGAGAAAGGACGTGAGAATACTATGTTATATGGTACTTGCATTATCCATGAAGTAATACTGTGTTATTTGAAGGAAGACTTGGATTAGTTATAAATGTATACTGCAAACACTAGGACAACCACTAAAAAAAGTTTTACAAAAAGAAATATAATTAATATGCTAAAAGAGTAGAAAAAATAGAATTATACAAAATGCTCAATTAGCTCCAGCTGGTTTGCTCCGTGGATAGAGTGTCAGTCTGTGGACTGAAGGGTTCCAGGTTCAATTCTGGTTAAAGGCGCATGCCCAGGTTGTGGGATTGATCCCCAGTAGGGGGGCATGCAGGAGCAGCTGATTGATGATTCTCTCTCATCATTGATGTTTCTGTCTCTCTCTCTCCCTCTCCCTTCCTCCCTGAAATCAGTAAAATTATTTTTAAATGCTCAATTAAAACCAGAGAAGGCAGAAAAAGGGAGAAAATAACATTTAAAAAAAAATATGAACAACGAATAGGAAAAGGTAAAAAATATGGCAGATAGTATGGACTCCACCACATCAGATATCACTGTAAACATCAATGGTCTAAATATAACAGTTAAAAGACTGAAACTGTCAGAGTAGGTAAAAATACAATATTCAACTATGATCAGGGATGAAGATGAGCATTGCATGATTAAAAAGATGTCAATTTTTTAAGAAGTCATAACAATCCTTAACATATATGTGCCTAACAACAGAACATAAAAATAGATTAGCAAAATCAGAGAGAATGGCAAGGAGAAATAGATGAACCCAATGTTATAGTTGGAGACTTCAACATCCCTCTACTGGATATGGACAGATCCAGCAGCAGAAAATCAGTAAAGATACAGTTAAGCTAAACAGAATCATCAATCAACTGGATCTAATTGATAGCTACTTCATCCAACAACAGCATCAGAATACATAGTCTTCTCAAGCTCACATGAAACATTCACTAAGCTAAATGACATTCTGGACCATGAAATACACCTTAACAATTTTTTAAAATATATGTTTATTGATTTCAGAGAGGAAGGGAGAGGGAGAGATAGAAACATCAATATTGAGAGAGAATCATGAATCAGCCGCCTCCTGCATGCCCCACACAGGATTGAGCCCACAACCCAGGCATGTGCCCTGACTGAGAATTGAACCATGACCTCCTGGTTCAGAGGTCAATGCTCAACCACCAAGCCACACCAGCCAGGCATGCCTTAACAAATTTTTTAAAAATAGAAATCATACAAAGTCTGTTCTAAGATAATTATCAAATTAGAAATCAATAAGAGAATGATAGCTGGAAAACCCCAAAATACTTTAAGATTATACAACACAATTCTAAATAACACATTGGTTAAAGAAGAAGTTGCAAGAGAAATTAAAAAACACTTTGAACTAAATGAAAAAATAGCTTATAGAGAGAGAACCAAGATGGTGGCATAAGGCATACACTTGTACGTGCTGCCCCCCCACAACCATACCAAAACTACAACTAAAAGACAAAATGGCTATCATCCAGAACCACAGGAAAGCTGGCTGAGTGGAAGTTCTACAACTAGAAGAAAAGAAAAAAGCACATTGAGACTGGGTAGGAGGTGTGGAGGCACCAAGAGCAGAGGTACAGAGGCGCGCGAAACGGGCTGGCAACTGGGTGTGCTGTTTTTTTCAATTGGAAGGGAGATACAAGCTCCCAACTGCTCTGAACTCCAGTTTCCGGTGAGACTCTGTTGACACAGACTCCTACAGGGAGAAACTGGACTGTCTGGCATTGGGTCAGAAAGTGAGGGCAGCTTTCTTGCAGAGCTGCTCACAGGGATCATTGTTACTGTGGGGGCATGGGACACAGGGACGCAGAGATGCAGAGACTGGAGATCCGGAGATGGCTGACTGGCAGCCATCGTGGTTTGCTCCACCCTGGTGATTCCCTGAGACCTTGCTCCACCCAATTTACAACCCCACCCAAGCTTTGTGCAGTGGCTTTGCATATGAATGGCCTGTCCTTTCACAGCCTAACCTAACAAACTGCAGCTGTGTCAGAGAGCTCCAAAACTTCCAAACCCCAAACAAAGAGGATAAATCTGAAGATCTCGCTGTAGCTCCTGCTGGGTGGCCTCAGGCAGTGGCTGACTTTGCACCTCCTTGAAGATCCAGGAGCCAGTGTACCCAGTGGTCAGATACCAGATTTCAACTCCTCACATCCATAAGTGACACACTCAAGAGGCAGACTCAGTGAGCACCAAAGCCCCACTGAAGCAAGTCCTGCCCCCAGAAGGGTGTCTCCAGCACAGCAGTTCTTCCACTATAGACACAGCAGGTCCCCACAGCCAATTGGCCTGGAGGTCAGTACCTCCCGGGGATACCAACAGCAATCAAGGCTTAACTACAACAAGACTGTGCACCCAGCCCACAAAGGGGTGCACCAAGAGTGTCCACCTCAGGTGATTGGGGAGGCTGAGCCACTGGGTCCTATAGGACACCTAGCACAGAAAGCCACTCTATCAACACAGGGAAGCAGCCAAAATGCGGAGACAAAGAAATGTGTCACAAATGAAAGAAATGGAGGAAAGCAAACTACTGGATATAGAGTTCAAAAAAAAAACAGTTATAAGGTTACTCAAGAATCTTCTACAAACCTCCAAGAAACTTAGTGAGACCTTCAAGGATCTTAATGAGAACGCAAAAAAAAAAAATGGAAAAGGACCAGTCAGAAATTAAGCATACACTGTCTGCAATAAAGAATAATATACAGAAATTCAACATTAGACTTAGAGGATCCCAAGAATCAAATCAAAGATTTGAAATACGAGGAAGGAAAAAACACCCATCCAGAAAAGCAAAAAGAAAGAAGAATCCAAAAATATGAAGATAATGTAAGGAGCCTCTGGGACAACGTCAAGCGTACCAACATCTGAATTATGGGAGTGCCAGAAGAAGAGAGAGAGCAGGATATTGAAAACCTATTAGAAGAAATAATGACAGAAAACTTCCCCTACCTGGTGAAAGAAACAGACTTACAAGTCCAGGAAGCACAGAGAACCCCAAATAAGAGGAATCCAAAGAGGACCACACCAAGACACATCATAATTAAAATGCCAGGAGCAAAAGACAAAGAGAGAATCTTAAAAGCAGCAAGAGAAAAACAGTTACCTACAAGGGAGTACCCATATGACTGTCAGCTGATTTCTCAACAGAAACTATGCAGGCCAGAAGGGAGTGGTAAGAAATATTCAAAGTGATGAATAGCAAGGACCTACAACCAGGATTACTCTACCCAGCAAAGCTATCATTTAGAATTGAAGGTCAGATAAAGAGCTTCACAGAGAAGAAAAAGCTAAAGGAGTCCATCACCATCAAACCAGGATCATATGAAATGCTGAAGAGTATTCTTTAAGAAGAAGAGGAAGAAGAAAAAGGTAAAGGTAAAAATTATGAACAACAAAGTGACAACAAATACATATCTATCAACAAGTGAATCAAAAAATTAAGTCAATAAAAAAATCTGGTGAACAGAATAAACTGGTGAATATAATAGAAACAGAGGCACAGAAAGGGAGTGGACTAACAATTCTCAGGGGAAAGGGAGTGTGAGGGGTGTGGGAAGAGATTGGACAAAAGTCGTGCACCTATGGATGAGGACAGTGGGAGGGGGGGTAAGGGCAGAGGGTGGGGTGGGAATTGGGTGGAGGGGAGCTATGGGGGGAAGGGAAAGAGGAACATCTTTAATAATCTGAACAATAAAGATTTATTTTTAAAAATGTAAAAAAAGAAAAAGAAAACAAAAAAATAGCTTATCAAAATGTGTGGTATACAGCAAAACCAGTGATTATAAGGAAATTTATAGCACTGAATATACAAAAAAAGCACTTGACAAAATCCAACATCCATTCATGATAAAAAAAAAACAACTCTCAGCACACTAGAAATGAAAGGTAACTTCTAAACTTGATAAATAACATCTATAAAAAAAACCTAGAGCTAACTTCATACTTAATGGTGAGAAATTAGACGCTTTCCTGCTAAGATCAAAGAGCAAGGCAAGGATGTCTGCACTTATGCTACTCAGCCTCTTCCTGGAAGTCCCAACTAATGCAAAAAGACAAGAAAGGGACACAAAAGATATACAGATCAGGAAGAAAGAAATAAAACTGTTTTTGTTCACAGAAGACATAAGTGTCTGTATAGAAAATCCCAAAGAATTAACCAAAACACTCTGAAAATAGTAATAAGCGACTTTAGCAAGGTTGCAGGATACACGGTTAACATATAAAAGCCAAATTCTCTTATAAATCAGCAAAAAACAGTTGTAATTTGACATTTAAAACAATTCTATTTACATTTTAGCTCCAAAAATGAAATAATCAAGTATAAATCTAACAAAATGTGTATAAGATCTACATGAGGAAAATTACAAAACTGTGATGAAAGAAATAAAAGATTGTGCCTGTTTTGTTCATTACTGTATTCTCAACATAGTGTCTAACATATTGCAGAAACTCCATACAAATTTGGCAAGGCAAGAAAGAAGACATAACAGCACTCAGTCCTGCCATCTGTAGGCAAGGCTTTCACTCTTTGAAGCCTTGACTAAGGACAATACAGTGGGGCCTTGACTTACAAGTTTAATTCGTTCCGTGACGGAGCTCGTAACTCAAATTACTCATATGTCAAATCGTACTTGAGATAGCACTCATCTAAGTTGAGGAAGTTAGGGAGAGAGCAGATGGGAAGGCTCTGCTCCCTGTCCACCACCCTGTGTGTGGAGTCAGGAGGGGAGTAAAGAAAAAATTCACTATCCGGCACTCTGGGCACCTGAGTACATAGACATTATTTGATAAGGACATTTCTTCTAGAATAAAGACAAGCCCACCAGAGAGCCCAAAATCTTGCTGTCTGTGCTTATCCAATACCAACCAGACACTCAAGAGAGGGAGGAGAGAGGGGTAATGTATAAGCTCTGTCCTTAGTGCCATCAAGCCCACCTTCTCTCAATCCTTGCCCAGGTGTGCTGCACTGAGACAGCACTAGCACCCAAATAGCAAGGATTACAGGAGGGGGTGGGCAGAGCAGAAGACTCAGGACATGTACACCACATGCAAGTCTGTGTGAAGAGAAAAGGAGAAACTGGATTCCTGCACCCTGAGCCCATGTAGCTACAGGCATCGTCATGAGGAAGTTGACTCTCCAGAAACCTACTAGACCAAGCATGTTAAACTCGTGGTTTATTTAAACAAGGCATGTGGCCTGCTAGCTGTGAGTTTGGCATGCTTGCAAGGCTGACATCCCTATGGCTAGTTCACTGTGGCAATTTCAAACAGCAGGAACTCAGTAAATATGTTAAATGGATGGATGAATGGACAAAGAAATGCACACACAAAAAAGTGACTAAAAGAACAAGCAGGGGATAGTAACGGAAGTGCTGCACAGGCTCTGTCCTACACATAGACCAGGCTCAGGATCTTGTATTCTTGCATAAGATCACTGTACTGATAAACCAACACTCATACCTACATTTCAAGGACAAGGGAGGGGAGGCAAACATCACAGTCCAGGCACCTGCAACACCACACATGCATTTGAGTGAGTGTGTGTGTGTGTGTGTGTGTGTGCAACAAGAAAATTCACACTTCTGCAGACAAGTGTAAATAACAAAGTCTCTCTCCTGCCTTTCAGTTTTGTGTGGGAATGTGGCTGTGTGTGTGTGTGTGTGTGTGTGTGTGTGCGCGCCCATGTGAGCAAGCATGAAAAACGTGGGTATGCACAAAACAATGAGAAGGCTCAATTCTTGGCACATTCTCCATGCCTATTTTCAAGACCTGGGGAAGTTCATTCACCACACACCTCCACTAGAGATAGGAAGTCCTATAGAGAGGCTTTCTCTTATTCAGCAGAATACTACCAGCACAGTGCATGGCACATAAAAAGTGATTGCGCCCTGGCGGGTGTTGTTCAGTGGTTAGAGTGTCAGCCTGTTTGCCAAAGGACCACAGATTTGATTCCTGATCAAGGACACGTACCAAGGTTGCAGGATCAATCCCCAGCTCTAGTCAGGGCATGTGTAGGAGGCAACCAATTGATATATCTCTCTCACACTGATATTTCGCTTTCCCTCTTTCTCACTCTGTCTCTCTTCCCTCCCTCCCTCCATTCCACTCTCTCTAAAAATCAATGAAAAAATTATCCTCAGGTGAGGATTAACCAAGAAAACCTGATCAATAAATATGTACTGATTGAATTCTTCAGTAGAAGGTTCATGATGACAAGGCTCGCCCTCCTGTAATCCATGCACACAGGAGGTGCTTTGAGAATTCACAACTCCGATATGCAATGGGTATGGGAGAAGGAGCAGTTCATTCTTCTGCACACCAGATGCATGTGTGTGTGTGTACATGTGTGTGCAAGTATATGTGCCTACAGTGTTAAGTGCATGCCCTGAAAAGTAATGATAAGGCTCTTCCTTGATAGAGTCTTGGTTGTGAGTTCACTTAACTTCCTATGCTATCCAAGTGTGTGGTTCTGGAGGAGGTGGGTAGAATAATGAGCAGATGTCATCTCTGCCACAGCTTGCAGGGACACAGCACTGGGAACGTGCATGAGAAATAAGGATGCTCATTCCTTTCCACCCTTTATAGGCTAAGTCCCTTGGGGGATGAGCCTTCACCTGACTTCCTTATTACTATGTCCCCAGCAGTTAAACCAAACCAGTAATTCTCAAAGTTGAGTGAACATCAGAATCCGTGGGAAGACTTGTTAGAACACAGACTGTTGTGGTTCAGGAATTAGTAGGTCAGGGGTGGGGTCCAAGAATTTGCATTTCTAAGAGGTTCCCAGATTATACTGATGCTGCTAGTCCAGTGAACACACATTGAGAACAAGCACCCTAAATGAACACTAAAGAAATGAAAGAATGGGAGGGTGATGTAATGTAAACACTCTCTGGTGTTTTAAACATGGATTAGATTCCCTCTCTTTGAATTTTTGTACAAGGGTAATGGACTTGGCTAGCATTTGTACCCACATACCAAGAGTGAGAGATAGGGACCTGAATAAAAGACTCAGGCACCTTCAGATTGTGTGTGTGAAGGTGTGTATGTGTGTGCGTGTACAAAAAACATCACTCTCTGCTCACAGGTGATTTGTCCATGATTGTACTAAGTAAAGTGTTCTTTCTGTGTATGCAAAAGGGGCCAATTTAATTCAAACTCTTGCTGTGGAAGGAGCATGTAGAAAGCTCCAGTGCCCTACACACTGGACATAGGTGAGACAACACTGCTAGTGACATGTTGTATCCTATGCACAGTGTGGATGCAGCTCTATGTATGGGGAACACACCTTCTGTGTTTGTATACCTGAATGTTGTGTGTGTGTGTGTGTGTGTGTGTGTGTGTGTGTGTGTGTGTGTTTACAGGGAAGGCTTATTTTTCTGCATATAGTGTGTTTACATGTGACTGTACAGAAAGGTAAAGAAAATGATCACTGCCATACACAGCATCATGGAGAGCAATAGTAAGACCTCTCTCATTTAGTCCCTATCAATGGAAGGGTTGGGAAAGTTCACTGGTCTAAACACTGGGGTGGGAATCTCTGCATGTAGATCCATGTCGCTAGGTGTGTCTGGGGGGGTGAGGGGTGAAAATCTCTAGCAAAACCTGCATATATGTTTGTGTTTGCAGAGAAGATAGCAAGGAACATAAAAACCTACTTCAGCCAAAACCGGTTTGGCTCAGTGGCTAGAGCGTCAGCCTGCAGACTGAAAGGTCCCAGGTTCGATTCCGGTCCAGGGCATGTACCTGGGTTGCGGGCACATCCCCAGTGGGAGATGTGCAGGAGGCAGCTGATCGATGTTTCTCTCTCATCTATGTTTCTAACTCTCTATCTCTCTCCCTTCCTCTCTGTAAAAAATCAATAAAATATATTAAAAAAAAGAATTGTTTAAAAAAAAATCTACTTCATTTTTCTGAACAGTAGCCTATTAGTCCACAGCATCCACCTGTCATAGTGTGTTTATTAGTGCCCTACCTGAATGTAAACGTAGCAACCTTGTCCATTTTGATCCCTGCTATCTCCTCTGTGACTGGCATAGTACCTGGCATCTAGTAGACACTCAAATATCTGTGGGAGGAAGGAAAAGGGGAATGGAGAGTTGCTGCACAAGTTCTGTCTCTCTACATGTAGACAAGGCTCCTTCCCTTGGAGTTCTTGAACATAGGCAGCAATTCAGGGCAGCAATGGCACCTACACTGAACTAAGGAGAATGATGCACCTGGTCAGGAGCCCACTCCACATTACATGTCTGTGTGTGCGC